>NW_007251433.1:408598-458247 GCF_000164805.1 Carlito syrichta | reverse complement strand
AAAAAAAAAAACGTGGGTTTTTTTTGTTTGTTTATTGGTTTTTTCTTTTTCTCTTTTAGTAAACCAAAGTAAAATTCTCTGATTTTGGTTTTCTCATGTGAATGTCTCCTTAATGATTGGGCCAGTATGAGATGAATTAGTTCTTGTACAAAAATATATATATTTTTATAAAAGCATTTAACTTATTTACCTTGCTTAGCTTCCAAAGGGCCCACAGTTTCTCAGGCTGAGCAAGTCCCTGTCTTCCCACCCATCCCTCCCTTCTGGGTGGGTTTTGTGGTTTGTATTGAATTCTAAAGCTTTCCTGATTCCAAATACGTATTTTAAGCACAGCAAAAAATCCATGGGATCATCCAGGGTGTCGTTCCTCTAAAGTTACTTCATATCCACCCCTCTGCCTTGTCCCAGACTCTCTCCATATGGGTATTTTCATTTCCTGAAAAGACTATTGAGGCTGACAATCAAGTCAAATCTGAATTTTTAACAGTATTGACAGAACACTCTGCAGCAGCATTCCTCAAAGCGTGTGGTGTCATCTAGTGGAATTTTAATCGGTTTTAGGCAAAAATAGGTAGAAGAATTAAATTAGTAAATAACTAATAGGAAAAAAACAGAGGAAAATAAAAGTGGGAAATGCATAGACCAAGAAGAGTTAGGGAATGTTGAAATGCCGGGCTCGGTGGCTCAGCCTGTAATCCCGCGCCTTTGGGAGGCTGAGGTGAGTGGATTGCCTGAGCTCGCGGGTTCGAGACCCGCCTGGGCAACTTGGCAAGACCTCATCTCTACAATAAATAAAAAAAAAAAAATAGCCAGGCGTGGTAGCGCGCGCCTGTAGTTCCAGCTACTCGGAAGGCTGAGGCGGAAGGATCGCCGGAGCCCAGCAGGTCGAGGCTGCGGTGGCCGGGAGCAGCCACTGCACTCCAGTCTGGGTGACAGAGTGAGACTCCAACTCAAAAAAAAAAAAAAAAAGAAAAAAGAAATGCTTCTTTACAGCCAAACTTCTTAAAGCCTCAAATGTGATCTGAAAATCTCAAAGGGGCAAGACGAAAAAGCATTCCCCAAAGCATAACATGGTCATGGAATTTTTTTAATGATTTTTTTTGTTTATTCCAACATCTGATCTAGGCAAGCTTCTTAATCACAATACTCTTGGATAAATGCTATGGTAAAGTGTTAACTACAGTGCAAGCCAAATACTCTTTACTTCGAATCTACCTACTCAGCTCAAGTGCTCCAACAATAGTTTTTTGCTTGTTTGATTGAGTGCTTGCTTGTTTTTTATTTAGAAATTAAAAGAATTAGGGACACAGGCCCCAGCACCCACCTCCTAGATGACCATAAACTCTTTGGAGTAAGAGACACCTCAGCACATCAGCCCAAATCTAGAGCCTTCCGGGCAGTTGATATGGCTTATGTTTGTTTTTAAAATGCAACTCAGGTCACAACTCTTTCCTGTTGACCACATCTCTTTCCTCTCCCCACAGGAATCAGTCTAAAGTCTGAGCTCCTCAGTAAGGTTTCCTCACCCAGCTAGACTCTAACACATTTTCCTCTGCCTGCGCTGCTGCCTCAACCTGAAATACTGTTTGGGCTTTGGTCCCTAATTGCCAGAATTCCCTCTTCCTCAAAGTACCAGGAAAAGCCATCATGGGATTTCATTGCCCTTTTTGCCAGATACATGATACAAAGTTAATGTTTTTTGTTGGTTTTTTTGGTTTTTTGAGTTGAAGTCTCACTCTGTCGCTCAGACTGGAGTGCAGTGGCACGCTCCCGGCCACCGCAGTCTCTACCTGCTGGGCTCCGGCCATCCTTCCACCTCAGCCTTCCAAGTAGCAGGAACTACAGGCACGCGTTACCACGCCCGGCTAATTTTTGATTTATTATAAAGACGAGGTCTCACCAATTTGCCCAGGCAGCTCTCAAACCCGCGAGCTCGGGCAATTTACTCGCCTCGGTCTCCCAAAGTGCTGGGATTACAGGCTGAGCCACTGAGCCCAGCCAAGTTAATGTTTTTGATGCTTTGTTGTCACATAAACCAAATTAGAGGGTTTTTTTGACTCAGATTTGCTATTTCATATGAATGGTTATAGTCCCCTGGACATGAAAAGTAACCTGGAGTTTTTCTGCTTTATTCCATAATTTTGTTAATAGTAAATAAAGCATACTGGTGGTCTTAATTTCTAAAAAAAATTGCAGACTAAGTTAATGAGAAGGTTTTTTAAAAAGTACTTAATAATCTCCCAATGACAGGTTTATTATCATGAAGGCAGCTAAAAGAAATTGAAGAGTAGCTTTGGTTTCATCATTTACCAGTAGGTCCCCTATGGCTTGTGTCTTCTCTGAACACTCACACATCCCCAGAATGAAGAAAATTTCAAGTGGTCCCCAGAACCAGGGCTCCCTCAAAG
Organism: Carlito syrichta; assembly: GCF_000164805.1. Lineage (NCBI taxonomy): Eukaryota > Metazoa > Chordata > Mammalia > Primates > Tarsiidae > Carlito > Carlito syrichta. Next base: position 455,839 of record NW_007251433.1, on the reverse strand, counting down.
CTTCCGTAGACTCCACAAACACCCTTGCACCCAAAGATTCCACTCCAAGGCATATCAGACATTTGTGATGCAATCCTGTACACATGAAATGCATTTTTGTTAAAATGATTATTTTCTCTCTGAATTTTCCTGTTTTAAGCAGCTCTTTACAATTGACTACAATTCCTTGGTGTTTATTGTATGCCTTCAGAAATTCTTGGAAAGTCAGAAAGTCCCACCCATGAATTGTTTTCAAATGTCATAAAATTTTTACAGGTTCTAAAATCAACAGTGAATAAAGTTGGCATAATAGTAATTCTTGCTGGCATCCGTAATCACTTTGCATTTAGTGGTTTTCTCTGCATCTGAGAGTTGAATGTGGGGTTAGGACTCCATAGGGTTGGTGTAGGTTGGCAACATCACGCCTCCATTTCAGACCACTTAAGGAAAGACAGGAAGTCCAGAGCCTTCCTGAGGAAAGAAAGGTTAGAACCAAAGGCCTCTTTAGTGTGATGAGCTCCCAGGTACAGCACCTTCAAGCTTATAGCAGTTATTTACTCACTAACCCAGGTGAGCTCTGAGGGTCAGCATTTCTGATTAAGCAGGAGGAATCCCTTCCAAGGCAGCTTCGACTCATATATGGTAACAGTGATGAACCATAATATGGCCTCTGCTCTGACCCTCCATTAATATCTCTTTCCATATCTTTCTTCTTCCATCTCTGACACCTTGTCAACACACACAAGAAGGGCACTAGTCATCCAATTAACAGACACTATACCTGTAAAACTCCAATTATACATTCTGATTCCTGTTCCAAGGAGCACTGGAGAGCTCCTAGGTCACAGATGGTCTCGGACTTTTGGGAAATAAAGAAAGAAATGCTAGAAATACAAACTCCCCCTGTGTTGTATGGAACTAAATGATACTCCTAGGGAATGTCAATGTCAATATCATCTGTTATTAATCTTGCAGGTTTAAAACAAGAATATCTATATATACAACGTACAAGTTCACCTTAAACTGTTTTTAGGGCAAGCATCATTTTAAAATTTACAGCACCAAAAGATCAATTTTCATCAGCACTGACCCTTAACGAACTGCAGGACCAAGGAGGATTTTCCATAATGTGCTGCTCAGGCCAGGTTCAGTCCAGTCCACCACAGAAACTTACCTGGAGGTTAATTTTGCTCCAAAGTGGCATCAAACGTCTCGGAGATGCTAACTTCTTGAGTTGTTTCACTTCTTTGTTTCAAAGAGAGTCAAGGTACAGAACAAACATTTGTAGCTCAGCCATTCTCTGTTCATAAAGTTATTGTCCTTTGCAGGAAAAGAGGTTGCTGTAAACACCTCTTTAAGCCTAGAGGAGTGCTGATCATGCCGTGGGATGAGAAGCTGCCACAGACCCCTATAACCATAAAAGTAATTAGGGAGCATGGATGTTGGCCCAGCTGCCTGAGAAAGTCAGCCTGACAGTCTTGGGAGGGCATTTGCTTTTCTAAACCTGAATTCCAACAGAGGTTCGTCAACCATGCAGACTCTAGTTTAGGCAACACAGTCATCAAAAACAATTTTCCGGAGAGGGGAGGAATGTGGCATTTCAGAGTCCTTATCTGGTCAAAATTTGCCACAGCAGTGGAGACTCAACACACTGAAATGTTTTGGTTGTCATGGTGTTAAATGTAACACATCTCAAGACTACGAGCTGGATTTTAGGGTACCTAAATGAGCTTTCCTACAACTCAAACTTTATGAATAGAATTGACTACTTCCCTTTGGTTGGTAAAGACACATCCGATTAAAGCTTTTTCCCTCATGAGAATTCAACTTTGTAAGCCTTAAAGAAAAATGGACTTTTCTTGACCTCCAATAAGAATCTCTGTGTCAGCTACAGACATGCTTGAGCCACCGAGCTTTCTGGAAGGTCCCCTCCTGGTGTAGGGAAGTTGACTGGCAAGACTTGGGTTCCCCATGACGTTTTGCTAGAGTGTTTTCTCGGGGCTCAAGAGCAAGCCTAATTCTCTTGGAATCTTGCCCTCACACTTAAGTCATTCTTTTCTCTAATTCTCAAGGTCAAAGGCCGTAATTGTCTTCAATACCCTGAAGACATAGCTGCCTCTACTCTGGACCGAAGGACTTCTTAGTAACTTCCTCTGAACCCCTATTTGAAGAAAAGATCATTTCCTGGAACCTACCAATTAATTGTTTCACTATAACAAGGAATCATCCAACATGTTTTATTTCTTCGTTTTCAAAATGTTTGGAAGTGCCTTTACAGAGACATTAAATATACCGTGGAACATATACAACAGATCATACTGAAACCATGGGTAATATCATGAGATAGATACATTATACAAAAAAAGTATATAGAAGCACAATGTTAAAACAGCATGCTCTGTTTATAATATCTGGTGTTTACCAGGGAATGAGAATCCAATCCAGAAAAGTGGAAAGTAAGGGATAACACCTTTCCCAAAGGCCAGACAAAACTTGTTCCCACTGTTTACTGCCTTGAAATCACCCAAAAATACACACATGGATGGACTGTGTGGGTTTGGCCACTTGCTATGTTCTGCAGCCAAGATCGGACCCACACACTTAAGAAGAGTCTGAGGCTGGGGACTGACGGCTGGGACACAAATTGAAGTTTTGACACAACAGCATGCTCTTTAGACATATATTATAGATAAGCAGTATTGTAAAAATGATTTGCCATGGGAAGAGACACACGACCTCCCTCCAAGAGCACGGGTCAGCCGCATAATACTCACTATGTGGATGTGACTGTCATTCACAGTGTTTTTCCCTGGATTTGATCTTTTTTTATTACTTAATTCTCCATTCTCAGTTTTTACCTCTCAGCTTTTGCGTTTGCTCGGACCCTCAATGATGTATGAGGAATGCCTAGAACATCACCTGAAAGGTTGGGCAGTAGGTTTGTTCTCGGAATCCACATTGAATTTTAAATGAGTGTCCTTGCTAAAAGCTCAATATAAGCCTCGCTATGGAGGATAACTACAGAGGGTCCCTTGGTGATCTGGTTCTTCCATCAGCCAGTCCTGGCACCTCTGTGCATGAGAACTGGTGACTGTGGGACAATTCACTGCACCAGAGCAACTGAGATGGCAGTGGGTCCAATGCACATTTACAGATGTCCCCAGTGGAAACTGACACCAACCAGGATAATGAAATAAGAGTGCTGAGTACACGGGCAGATAAGTGCTTCTCAATGCCAGATGTGTGCTCCTTGTCAGTCTGCAATGTTTATGGGAGTAGAAAATGCTAATACTGTGCAGAAATATACATAGATAAAATGGAGGCCCTAAAGTGATTGTGACAGGAAAGGCACACTCTCTAAGGAAGCATCTCTAAGTGAAGTAACTATACCATACGGTCAGTATCTACACTGGCATTTTGTGTTATTTCATTCAGAGAGTCAGATTCCTACAAAGGAGGTAACAATAAAGTAGCAGATTATTTCAGCCCCAGCCTTATGTGAAAAACAGAAAGTTTTCACTTGCTCTTTTGACCAAAGGAAGTAAAGAAAGATACGTCAGGTCAAAAGCGATTTAAGTCATCCCAAAGATGGGTCCAAAAAATCGGCATCACATAGATCCCAAATTTCAAAGCAGCATCCATCTCTCTGTAAAGTGCTTTATTCCAGTGAGCAATGTGGATGTATAAAGAGGACATCTGTCCTCTGTTCTTGCAGCATCTAAAGAGATTCCAGTTCTTAACATAAAACTACAATGTTTCATCTGAGCAGCTGACCAAGAGCGGCAATTAAACCCAAATAAATGTTAAAGGCATCGCATGGAACATAAAGATTGCCCAGTATCATGAGTTGATGATATTATTGCTTTCTTGGACGGGGAAGATGATTTCCCTAATGGACTTGAATTGTTATCTCCCATCTGGAAAGTGAGAGTCCTATTCGTCTTGAATCATAGAATAGTCTATAAACGTGGTAACCCAGATTAGAAGGTTTCTGCACTTTTTTTGTATTTTTAAAATGATTTAAGAGCAAACAACATAAAAACTCCATAACCTATATCAATCATATAAAACCATAAAGAAACTAATAGGCAATTAATAAGGATTTTAATACCCAAAAAAATGGAATACAGTGTTTGCATTTTGCACTCACACAAAAAATCTAAATCCAAAGGTTCATTCTCTTACAAATCTCATTTCAAGCTTTTTTTCCTTCCTCTTTTGAAACAGATTTTACTAAACTGTATACATGCATGCCGAGATCTAGGGAGAACCGGCTGTGTTTTATGGCTCAGTCCTTCTATGTTTTAAAGAAAAACAAGGGGAAGCTGTCAGTGGAAAATCATTACCCAAAGTGTTCAGGAATAATTCTGATGGGAGTGGGTTTGTACACCTGGGAGAGTATTTTTGGATTTTTTGCTGCCAACAAGTTAAAGGCAGAAAAGTCTGCTAATCTGCAGGCTCAATATCAGAGCCAAACATTATGCTTACATCCAGTTACCTAAAAGATGTCTGTAGGGCCTAGAGAAAGACCAGGCTTGGAATGGGGCATTTATTATAACACGTTTAAGATATTGCCAAAGAGGTATCCCCATTCATCCTAAAAGCACTTGCCAAAACACCAGAAATAACTGACACTTTCAAGAAATGCACCCACCCCAACAGAGAGCCTGTGGGGACCTGGCAAATGCACTCCCTTTTCAGCAGAAATGTCTACCTCAGGCTTCAAAGCAGAATCTCAATTGTCTTGTGTTTTTCTTGTCTTTGGAGCTCTTGCCTGCCTGGGAACCTCAGCTCCCCAGCCCCCTGACTCCATACGAAGTCCCTGCCCCAATAAATACACATAACCAAGTCATCGGTAAGACCAAAAGGGAGGTAGAAGTCAAAGGCTCTCAAACACCCGCTGTATCATGCATTTCAGCACTGATTTTCAAAATGATTTGACTCTGGACAGGGACATGAGAAATACAAGTCCTTTTTCTGAACATCTGGAAAGAAGTTTTCCCCAGTCTGCTAGGAGAACAAATGAGAAGTTTTTTTTAAAAGTAAGCATTTTGCTTGCAACTTCTAAGACTTTTTTGATGTCCTTTTATTACTGCATCAAGGGTTTTAAAATCTCTGGCGGAAAAGCAAAATATATCTGCAAATAGAACCAATCATACAGATGCTGTAGGGAACATGTGGGTCAAATAATGAAACAAATGAAGAACGTTTAAATGTTTATTTTCATGTTAAAAATGATGAGTTATCCTGTAGTTAGAATATATTTTTATGCAGAAAAATGAAATCACTTTATTTCTGAAATATTTCCAGAAAAAAAGAAAAGAAAAAATCCAAAAGCAATGAAGAATAAGATCAAAATGTTCTGGCAGATTCCATCAACAATCCCAACAGGAGCCATGTCCTTTTCTGGCCAGAATTCCTAATTCAGTGCATTTCATGATGTCAGGTTCCAATGTTTTTCTTACCATCAGTATAGATATTTTTGAGTGGTATGTCTGTACATTTAAAAGCTACAGTTCTGCATGCTTTTGTTTCAAAATGTATTTATTCCAACACACCTCTCAGTGTTCATTATATTGCCTATATTACATACAAAAATATGTTATCCACATGTTAGCATAACTTTTCCGCCATCCATACTGTCCCTTTACATGAAGAATGATATGCATGACATTCCACATATATAATTTTAATGGAGGAGAAGGTTGCTGAGTCGATACACCATCTATTGTGTCATTGACAGAGAATGGAATAGAGAACTGAGACCATTTTTTAGATGATCCAAGTAGAAAACACATTAGTGCCAATGACATGTAGGATTCTGATGAAGCCATATTCTGTGACACTTGCTGCCAGACTGAATAGTCTTCTGGTAAACAGAACTTTTACTGTGGCCTTGGCATTCAACAGGAAGACCACTTTCTAAGAGTGAAACAAGAATGCTGACCAAAATGCACAAAGGCAAGCTCTCCAAAACTAAAAAATTAGCAAGTTACAAATTACTTAGTCTACAGATGTGAAAACAGGACAAAAATCAATTTTCCCCCTGCATAAATGTTTATAAATAGAAACTTTCTGTCTAGGTAGTAGGAAATATTACAGTCTGAATTTACCCTGGGCAGCGAGCAATATAAAACAACTAGGAAGTCAATGATTCATTTCCTTGGAACATACGGAGTATTCTGAAGTTTGCTAAATGTTGCTCCTCTGGGATAAACTTCTATTGTCTTTTCTTCTTGCTTTCTCTGACATGCAACACACCTGTGCATTGAGGCTCTCGTTCGTCAGTGTGGCAGCTGCTTCTCGACTCTTGTGCTCTGGCTTCTAAAGCAGCACATCTGGACCCTGGAGACAGTGGTTGCACATCTTCAACTGTTCCAGATCCTGGGGCCACTGGCTCACCTCTGAACTTCCCTTCGTGTGACCATGGAGTTCACAGCCTGGTATTTTCTCAAGAAGCTAGCTGGTGTCTTCCTTGGGTGAGTCTAAGCATTCCATTCCCAGGGGAAAGGAAGGGACTTTATAAATGTTATTTGGCTCAACAAACATTTATCAAGACTAATAATTTGGGTATCTCAGTCATAAAATCCTGGAAAATCCAGGCAAATGCACAGCCCCCAGGAAATTAGATTTCAATGTTTAATAGTTTATATCTTTACCCCCATTTTAGTTAGATATTTTGGGGGTTATTGCCTAATATATTGTCTAGTTGGAAAACAAGGTGATATAACCCATGGTATATAATCTGCAGGAAATATTTCAACACAATTCTGTTATGCTGAAGAGCGTCCATGCCAAAGCTGAGAACAATTGACAGTTGCTGTCAGTTCTTATTAAATAGTTTATTGTCTGGCTCGTCAGAATTCTCACACACACACACACACACACACACACACACACACACACACACACACACACGTATATGTACGTATATGTGTTTATATACATCTGAATGTAGGTTATGGTGAGAGGGAACCTCTCCCCATGACTTTCCATTAGATTTTTATTTCGAACTGTTTTTTTAACACGTATGGACAAAGGTGACTTTACAGAGGCTTTATGCCTCTAGGTGACTCTAAATTATCACAAGAGGTATCTTCAGGACCATAACCAGTTTCCAGAACTGCTGAGAAACCACTGGCACATCTGAATGCTCCCCAGTTTGCTTCCTGCACCCATCAAGCACTCTCATGATAAGGAACACTCTAATTTGTACATTACTTAATAACACTCCCTATAATGAGGTTACTTTCCTTTTCTCCCTCCCAAACTACACCCGACCTGAAGTCTCACTTCATCAGTAGGAAGAACCCTGCTGTGTATAAGAGACAGATGTATAAGAGATAGATTTTCTCCCTATTTCAGTGGAGGCTCTTCACTTTCAGAGATGAATTCCCATTATTCCTAGAATGCAAAAGATCCAAAAACAGAGAATTGAAAATATCTCATAGAAGGAGCAGGACTCACCTGGACAACTATGTGTCAATCAGCATATGAACTTTCTTCAGTCCTGCAAGGTTGGTCCCAGGCTACCTTCCCTCCAAACCCTGTGAGGAGCCTGTGGCTAGCTGAAGGGCTCTTCCCAGAAAGTGTCTGCCATCTTGCAAACTCCTTTTGCAGCTAACGCCTGGCCCTCCTGGTTTCATCGTTGGGTCAAAAGGAAAGATGTTTGGAATTTCACCTGCTTTGGTTCCTAAGCCCCATTTTAAACACTTACAGAACCAGCTGAACATTGGCCTCTGAGGCCAGGCCCACATCACCTCCAAATTCAGCACTTCTCACAAACACACTGCAGTCCTGTGAATAAGGGATACAAGAAGAATGTTTTGGCTGCCACTTCATGGCTAGAGGAGGCTAGGTTGTCATGTTCTCATCCATGGAGATCTATGACAAGAGAACAACTGAACACCTCTTTTGGCTAGCTCAGTTATCAGCCATTTGGAGTCAGGGGACTGCTTCCAGTGACCTCCTGCAGATCCTTCCTACTTTTGGCCAACTTTAAAATTCTATTTCTAAGAAATAGAAATGGCTCAGTAAAGCTCATAATGAAGCATACTAGTCTAGTGTCTGCTTCTCCCACAATACCATCTCAAATGAAAATATCACATTTGCTAATCTGAGATTCTTGCCTTGCTTAAGACCATTCGTAATGCTATTAAAATAACATTTTTAATTTAAAACTATGTATGAATTATTTCTTTTTTCCTCTTGCCATTGTGGTTTTTCAAGAGCTTTTTTTTCATAACAGCTGCTTCTTGCGTTCCGGAACAGTCATTTATTTGCGTGGTTTCAGGAAGAAAGCCATTGCTTTTCTCCACCAATCCATGGCCAATGCCACCCTGTGAACGTTCTATCTCTGCCAGAGTCATGATTGAGAATTTTTCTTTTTGGGTCATTGTATGGATGGATTTCTAAATATTGCTAACTTGAAACATCATTCTACTTACTTTTTAAAAATTGTTCTGTAAAAAGGAAAGTTTAATCTGCAGCTATGTCCTAGGCAATTTCTTTTTGTGTGGATCAATTCTACTTTTAGATTTCAATTTGGATCATAAACCGCGCTGACCACAAAGCACTTCTATAAATACAGCTATGTTGGGGTCTCTTTGCCCCCAGAAACACACACCCAGAGTTCCCCATGAATTTTCAACAAGCAGAGAATAAAAATAAATGTTTGTGATTCACAACTTTTCTCCAAAATTTGAAACTTCATGTAGAAAACTGTAAAGAGATGGCCCTCCCTCACAGTATATTAAGATTTTAAGTAAAACCCTTTGTCCCAGTCTTATACAAGAAAGTTCAACAATAAAAGGAAAAACAAAGTGAGAACAAGCTTCCTAGATACTGACCCTCAACAATGAAGTGTGGAGAATTGGAAAAACCTGACATCCTGCATGGAGACCTAGGAAATAACATGGCATGGCAAATCCCAGTGAATACAACTCATATGTAAATCAAACAGAGCCCAAAGAAAAGACTGAAATTTCTTCTCTTCGTATTTCAAAAAGAATTCCAGAGGTCAAAGGAACAGGTGCAGGTGCAAATGTATATAAAAATAATGAGCAGCGCTCGTAACAAATAAGGATAGCTACATTCAGTCATCTTTCATGTATGTCTGAACTCAGGCCAAGGGCAATAAGTGTCCACTGTGCTTTAAAAGGTCTAGGAATAGAAAAAATCAACACCCAAATCTTTTCTGATTCCACATGGCCATTTGTCACGAGATGACTAACAATGTCTGTGGGGTCAGTATTTATATTTGCACTGAGCTAGTACCAGGCAGTTAATAAAACTGTTTCCTTAGAATTTCTCCAGTCCCTACATGTAGCTGTTTTGGAGGCTATTCCCGGCTTAAAACTCAGCTGCTATAGCTTGCCAGACCTCTGACACCTGCTTAGAAAGGGTTCCCACCAGACCTCCACAAATCAAACTTTGTTAAATCATCCCCTATTGCTGATCAAACTCACTGCTCCACCCATTCAAAAACAGAAGGCATAAAGGTGAATACAAACATAAGAAAGGAGTTTACATCTGGTCTTGCAGTCTTTCCATATAGTCTCTAAAGTCCTGGGAGTCCCCCAGCCCCATATCTTGGCAGACCCACTTGATGTTATCATCGCTGTCAAACAGGATGGAGTTGGTGTATGGGCCGCCGTCCTCTGGGAGAATGGTAGTGTAGGAAGTAAACTTGACCCGCTTCCTCTTTGGGCCAGAAGAACCGATAGGTTCATTTTTCATTTCCTTCTCATAGACATAGTCAGAAGGTCTGAGTAGTTGACTATGAAAAGTCTTCTGGGAACTGCCATTCAGAAGGAAGTTCCTCTCCTCGAACTGCAACCCCCTGTCTATCATGGTTGTGCACTCCTCTGATGGGAGTGTAATGTCCACAGGGTTCTCCAAAAGTTCCACTTCATTCCCAAGCCAGACCCAGTCGTGGGAATGGGGGATGTTGCCTTGCTCACTCACCGCAAACCTTTTGTGTCTGTATTTCCAAGCAAACGCCACACAGTTGATTAAGAAGACCAGAATGGCCAGACAGAAGACACAGAGCAGGGCGTACATGCCAATCTCCAGGTCCGTCAACCCCCTCGAGGTCATTGTAAGGTCACTGGGATTATTAGGCTCCGGTAACTTCCCTTGAGTGGGGAAGCTTGTGAAGGTGTCTGGACCACCACTTTTGAGTAACTTCTTATTCTTTCCTTCCATGGGAGCCAGTGGGGTGGTGCTTTTGTTGGTACCTTCCTCTTGGCCAACAGCTGCACCATGTTGAACCCATTCCTGAACTGCTCTCTCCTGGTTTCCTTCACGCTCTATGGAATTACTGAGGTGGTCTTTAAATTCCCGATTTATGCCCTCAATATCATTGGTGCCTCCTTGGTGCTCATTGATACTTGGTTCAAATTTGACCTTGACATTTCCTTTACCCACAGCAAGAACACTCTTCCGCTTGGTCTTCTGACATGGTTCACTAATCATCATTTCTAACTTCATCAAGGGCCCTTGTCCTTCACCCTCTGCAACCACAACCGGCCATTTGGACTCAGGGTTTGCCTGGACAGACACCACCATTTCATCCAATGATGAGACAGAAACTGAATAATCCTTGGGCTCGTAAATGTCTAAAGGTGTCACCGAACCATCACTGAACAAAATCCAAGAACTTACTATTGCTTCCTAAGGAAAATGAAACCAAAGCATTATTACATTATAATCAGGTTCCTTGAAATTTGCAAACATAAATATATGATTTTCTACATAATTTTTAAATGTAAAGAAAAGAAAGAACTTTTATGTCTTATAATCTTGAGCAGTTCCTGTCATGCCTTGAATTGGCATCAATAATGTGCTATACTCCAAGGGTGTGAAGAACAAATAATATACTTTAATAAATGAATTAAAGTATAAATTAATTTACTGCATGCATACCATAGAATTTGACTTTGACCTTTCTAAAAACATTTTGAAAGATCAGACAATTTATCTGAATCAATTTCAGGTGCAACTAATCAGGCTCCTGCTCAAGATAGTATCACCGTGAATGCTCTTCATCAGGAAGCCAATGCTGATGAGGCAAAACACACACTGGCTGGAAGTCCTTGGGAAGGTGCAGGCTGACGCTGGCTGGCGCAAACAGCACAGGGCCCCTGGTGTCTTCAGAAATGAGTTGTAGAAGTTTAAAGATGCGGGAGAGTTTTAGAGTTGGCAATAATTGCTGTAAATGGTAGCAATTTAGTGCCCATTAGCCATAGTTAAGTAGCTGAAATGGAATTTCCAAGTACTGAAAGCCACCTACTTGGGCAAAAGTGAAAACATGTGATCCTTTGTTCATGGTCTAGCTGTGGGCTGTGCATGGCACAGGTAAACCCACTGGAAATCAAATGGCACATGGGTCAGTGTATAAAAGTATACAAGAGGAAACGTGTCTAAGCAACTGAATACTTTTCTCAGGGACAGGACAGCCTGGAATAGAAGCAAGAAGGAGCTTCACAAATCCCCAGTACGAGCCCCGAGAGCTTTGCTGCTCTCCTGTGCAGGATATGATAACCGAGAGGGAAGTTTCTCCACTGACCAGGGATGCAGGGCCTCTGGGATCTCACCTGCTGTGGGGACTGAAGCACGTCCTGGGCCGCTGCTGTGGAGACAATGACCCTTCTGTCTGCTCGGTGAGGCTTCAGGGAAAGAGACACGCCAGCCACGAGCTGCACACCTAGCTCTGCAATGGTGACTCGGTCATCCAGGACGATCACTGTCTTCTCAGCCAAGATAGAGTCAGAGAGAGGGGAGAGGACCTGAAAAGTAGGTGGAGAAGCTTGTGTTTGCTCCACATAAGCACTGTACACTCCCTAAGTGACGTTTCTACGAAAGTGTTCTCCCAGTCCTCTGCTCATGAATGCACTTATGGGAACTGTTTAAATAAGTGTTATACCGTTGTTCAATCATGCTTGACAATTGAAGGAGTTTTATAAAGATCATCTTGGTCCATTTTCTTTCCTTTGATTCATACTAGGTCAATATAGTGGTATCTTTTCTGAGAAAAGACTGAATTAACTTAGAGGCAATAACTAAAAACAGTCCATCCAGATACTGAATGCTCCAAGAGTAACATTTTCCCAACACCTAGTATTTAGGCTTTGAAAATGGCAGAACAGTGGTAAAACACTTTAAGGAAATAGTGCTTAGCCATCCTCTCCTCCTCATATTCCTTCTGGTGAGTCAGTAGATGTTCATTATGGGACAATACTGACCTTTGGGCCATTGGGCCATCATTGCATAAACCATAAACAGTGGGAAGGGAAATCTTAATGTCCCAAGGAGTCACTATCCTTCCTATTCAACATCTGGTATACAGCCAGGGGTGTCTTAAGTCCTGGAGAGGAATATGTGGCAGGCAGAATTTCTAGAAAGCTCCCCCAAAGATTTCCTGCCCTAATCTCTGACTCCTGTGGACATGAGAAAGCAATCTCTTGACTAGGTTATGTTACATGGCACAGTTGGCCTTAAGACAGGGAGAAGATTGTTTTGAATGGGCTTGGATGCCAATTCTTTCCCCAAACCCCCCAGTCATGAGCCCAGCCCAGCCAGGACCTTGATTCCAGCCTCGTGGCACCCTGAGAATAGAACCCAGATGAGCCCACCTGGATTCCTGACCCCCAGAAACATGAGCTAACAAATGGATGTTTTTCAAACTGCTAAGTGTGTAGTAATTTGTTATACAAAAATAGAAAACACTTGCAGAATGCAACATGTTTAATCCAGTTTTATCAAAAGTTAGCTTTGGCTCCACTGAAATATGACTTAATTAACTATCAGCAGAAACATTTTAAATTTGTATAAATAAAATATACTGCATCATTTCTGCATAATTATCCTGCCAAAACTGACTAGAGAACAGTTTTACAATAACTTTGAAAAAATAGAGAAAATTTAACTATGAATCTTTTACAATTTTTTAAATCTATTGTATACAGTATAATATAGCTAAATGGTTAGGCTCCAATGTTGGGAGGAAAAAACCTGTGGGTGATATACGAAAAAGAGGACATCATTGGGAAAGGTCACATACACTACGCGTTTCATTTAACTTTCTCTGGTAAAAGAGATCAAATATTTTTCTCAACTGTAAAATGTAAAAATTAAGCTGAGTTTGAGTTTTTTAAACTGGTGAGTATTGCTTCTCATGATTCTCTTACACACTCAAACACAATCCATGCACACTGACACATGCTCATATGCATGTTTGTGTGCACACGCATGCACCTGGACACTCATCCACACAGACCAGCATTAGGTGAAGGGGCAGGGTGGGCGGCCTGTACCTGCACGGTGGTGATTCCTGGCTCCCGACCAGCCAGGGTCCTGCCATCCTGTAACTGAGCGACTTTGGGCTCCTCCACCTTCAGGAACTCAGTCACGAGGTCAGTGATGTCAAACTGCCAGTCGGGACCCAGCATGTAGGTCAGCTGCCCTAAGTCGGGCGACTCAGCCACAAACTGGGTGAGGACGCGCACCGTGGCATGCTGGTACTGTAGAGAGCAGCCTCGTCCCTTCTTCTCCTCATCATCCTCGTCCTCACTCTCTCGGGTGGGCCTGGAGCACAAGGAACCAAGACAGAATAAACATCCCCCTCGTTAAGAAGTTCTAGATCCCTTGTTTTTCGGATTCTACGTGACCGTACAGAAGAAAATGAAATGCCTTTTCTTCTGCCAGACCTGTTCAGTTGTTAGCCGTTCCCTGTTCATTCATTCATTCAACTAGCATGTTTTGGTGACCCTGTGTGCGAACGGATGATTTATACTTGCAACATGGACTGCAAGGGCAGCTTCTGGCTTCCTAACCCAGAGTTATAGAAGACTCAGGCCCCAGAGAGGCAGAGGTTGAGGCTCTGGCTTCGGTGTTCTAAAAATGGGTCATTTTAGAACCATTCCCCTTACAGGGCTGATGCAGAACCTTAGGTCTGTGGCGTGAATGTGAGATCTTCGTCAAGAGAGCTGTATGGATTCCTGTTTCTACTCCTCCTGTTAGGCCTCCAGCCAGATTATCTGCCCTGTCTCAGGCTCAGCTACCTACCCTTGGAAATGACATAGGAATGACTGCCCCTCTTTTCCGTTACAGTTGCAGATGAAGAACGAGGTGTGAGATGTGTTACACAAAGACGGACAGAAACCATCGGCTTAGAATAATTCCAATACCCACCATCCTCAGCAGCTGAGACCCTCTGGTCTCTGAAGAAGTAGTTCCTGAGTTTATGGTCCTGAAAGTTGCCAGAGAACTCTCTCCTCCCACTTCCTGCCCTGGTCTACAGTCACTGCTCTCTGAGCGAAGCTGCTCATGTTATCACAGAAACACCTGAAATGCCTCTCCTGTCGCTCCCTCCTGGCTTCTCCTTTCCTTCCTGAGGGCTTCAGCTCTTCCTCTCACCCTGGCACCTGCTCTCCTCTGACCCCCACCGCTCCACAATCCAGCCTGAGAAAGTCTCTCTGGCTCTATAATTCAACCTTCCCCTCTAGAAGAACCTGCCCTGTATCCTTGGATTAGAACTTGCTTTGGTGGCTGCTGACCAGTGGGCCCTCGGTGAACTCTCAGTGGCAGGGATGGTGTCGGGGAGAAGGAGCCATGACTCACATGTGCTGACACACTGTGTGCTTCATTCCACGTGTTGTATGGCTGGACGAGCAATGACACTCATCAACCACACAGACACACAAGTTCACTCTTATCATCTTTGCAGAACCCAAAGAGTGAGGTTGTCCCTTATTTCCCTGATCTGCCCAACGAGGAAATCCAGCATGGAGAGGAGGGCATCCTCAGCCAGGGCCACACAACAGCTGGTCACTTGCAGAGGTGGGTTCCATGCCCAGGCTGGCCCTCCGTGTCCTCTCCCCCCGCTCCGTTTTTTTTTTTTTTTTGAGTTGGAGTCTCACTCTGGTGCCCAGCCTGGAGTGCAGTTGCACGCTCCCGGCCACCACAGCCTCGCCCTGCTGGGTTCCGACGATCCTTCCGCCTCAGCCTTCCAAGTAGCCGGAACTACAGGCGCACACTACCACTTTGGCTAATTTTTGATTTATTGTAGCGACAAGGTCTCGCCAAGTTGCCCGGGCAGGTCTCGAACCCGCGGGCTCAGGCAATCCACTCGCCTCGGCCTCCCAAAGCGCTGGGATTACAGGCTGAGCCACTGAGTCTGGCCTCCTCTCCCTTTCTAGAGCTAGGTCCATTCATCTCAGCAGAGCATATAAAACATATTCCTATTTTTGCATGAAGGAACCAAAGCTTGGAGGGTGTCTAACGTGCAGCCTAGACAATTGCTAATTAGCAGATGTGGACCCAGCTCCACATGATTTCAGAAGCCCGCTTTCTTTTTACAACATGCCCTTCTGCCTTTCTGAGAGGTCTGAGAACCATCTCTGAAGTGACAGGGAGGATGTTCACCAGCACAATAGCAATTCAGGGTTTCCCACAGCCAGGGGTGAATATCTCTGTGGGTAAGAGAGATGATGTTAAGTGGAAAGAGAGAGAACCTCGCTTTCAATTTTAAAAAACCATTGAATGACATATTAAAAAGTTATTCTCATTTTATTTTTCAGTCCTTCTAAATATATCTCAGGGAATGTCTCTCTGCTCAGGGTGAGGATGTCTCTAAAACTTCTCTGACACCTGTTACTTTCTGTTCCTTGAAGTATCTACTCAGAATGTAATACACTGTTTTATTTTCTTTGTATTAATTTTGTATCATAAATTTATTTTATGATAAATGATACTAGTTGTCCATTTGGGCTAGTGATATTAAGTTTCCTTTAAATAAATAGGTAAAACTCAAAGAACACTATCAAGTACATGTTTCATGAAAAAGTGGCCATATTATAAAAATGGTCAGTGAATCCATGGAATTTAAAAAATGCTATATTAATGAAACAAAACAATCCTGTTATTTTAAGTCAGATTTCATTCTATTCATTTTTCAAACTTTTAATTTTAAAATAGTTACAAATTCACTGCAAGTTTAATAAAAAATAAAAAACCATAATGGGCGATTCATATCCTCTTTACCTAGCTCCCAGAGTTAACATCCTCCTAACTACAGGACAATATCTAAACTAGGAAATTGGCATTGGATATTCTTATTTCACCAGTCTTACAAGCACTTATTTGCATGCATCTATGTATGTATGCAATTTAACATACACACATAATGTATTAGAGCCTAATGATGTCAGAGTTTTACCACTTTGGATGTAAATACCTTAGTTCCATGTAGGTCCCTTTACCTTCTCACTTTTAAGAATTTTGTTTTAAATATTTTTTTCTATCTACATGCCCTAAGTACCACATCAAATGATGTTATAAGTTTTGCTTCAGCCACCAAACATATTTTAAGAAATGGATGCAGAGAAGCATCTATCCTATTTAACACTGGTTTGACCCATTCTGTCATTCTTTCTTTTCTGAAGTTCCATCTTTTTCTCTAACCATTTTCTCTTTGTTTAGAGAGGTTCCGTTAGCCATTCTTTTAAGTTAGGTCTCCTGAAAACAAATTCTCTGTTTTTCTTCATTTAAGACTGTCTTTATTCCCCCCTTCATTACCGAAGAATACTTTTGCCATTAATATAATTCAAAACTGATGGTTCTTCTCTTTCAGCAGTTGCAAAATTTTGTGCCAAGTCCTCTGGCCTCTATGATTTCAGGTGAGAAATTCATTGCCATCCAAATGGGTATCATTTCTCTCTAGATATTTTTAAGAGTTTTTCTTTGTCTTTATTTTTCAGAAGTTTAATTATGTTGTGTCTTGACATGGATTTTGGGGGGTTTATCAAGTCTGTGGTTACCTAAGCTTTTTAACTCTCTAAATTTATATATTTTGCCAAATATGAGAGGATTTCAGTCATTATTTCTCCAAATAATGCCCTCCTGTCTCCCTCCTTCTCAGATTCTAGTCACAGGATTTGAAGATTTTGTTACTCCCCCAAGAGGCCCTAATGTTCTGCTCTTAGTTCCTACTTTCTGTGCTATTCAAGTTGAGTAAATTCTATTGTTCATTCTGAAGTTCACTGATTTCATACTCTGCCATTTCTACTGTACTCGGTTGTACTATTGAGTCTACTAAGTGGTTTTTCCCAGCAATAAATTATTCGGTTCTATTATTTATATGGGGTTCTTTCTTATGAATTGTATTTTCTTGCTGAGACTTTCTAGTCTTTTATTGGTTTCAAGGCTACTTGTAATTTTCTTATTAAAAATTTTTTAAAATTTAATTTGTATGACTGCTTTAAAACCCTTGTCAGATAATTCTAACATTTGATTTATCTGGGCATTGGCAACAGTTGATTGCCTTTTCTCATTTTATTCCTAGTATGTGGTTTTCAATTGTATTCTGGACATTCTGTACATTATAATAGGAAACCCTGGATCTCAATGAAATCTACCTAGTTAAATTTGTTGTGTTTTGGTGCACAGGTCCTGGCCCACTTTTGTGTACTTTGGTTCCGATGTCAATTTGGGTCTAGCACCTGTCAGTGCTATTCTGATCCAGATTTTCCCTGGTACTGTCAGAACTCCCACTTGAACCCTGCTGGTTTGGTCTCCAGGAGCAGATGCACATCCCTGGACTGGGTAGAGGGCAGGAGATACCAGACAGGCAGGGCAGGACCATTTCCCTGGACTACCCTTCAAGTTTCAGCTAAGAGTTTTGGAGACTCACCCTCAGTGAGTCAAGCACATTTTTCTGACAGTGAATCTCTTAATTACTCCATCATTTGCCATCTGGATATGCTGAAAATTTCAACATCAGGTCCTTGCTCCGTTTTGTTTAAGAGCTCTCCCCAATGTATCTCTCCTCTTACATTTTACTATAAGCAGCAAGAAGAATCCAAGGTGCATGTTCAACAGTTTGCCTGGAAATCTCCTCAGTTGAATGTCCATTGGCTTCTGAGGTAGCTGCAGGAAATGTTGCTGTGCATTCTGTCACCACCTGAGAGAAGTCTACCTTCCTCACCTCCCTCGGGCAATGTTTTTAAAGTTCAGATGTCTGCTAACCATTTGTTCACAACAATGTAGGCTTCACATAAGGTGATTCAGGATTTTTCTGCAATGCTCCTCATGCATTCTGTGCGACGCATTCTGCAACACATTTTTTTTTTTTTTTTTTGAGTCAGAGTCTCACTCTGTCACTCCAGGATGAAGTGTAGTGGCATGCTCATGGCCACCGCAGTCTCAACCTGCTGGGCTCAGGCAATCCTTCCGCCTCAGCCTTCCAAGTTGCTGGAACTAAAGATGCACACCGTCATGCCCGGCTAATTTTTTTATTTATTGTAGAGATGAGGTCTTGCCAAGTTGCCCAGGCTGGTCTTGAACCCCTCGGCTCAGGCAATCCTCTCACTTTGGTCTCCAAAGTGCTGGGATTACAGGTTTGAGCCACCAGACCCAGCTCTGTGCAAAATTTTTAACATCCATGTGTCTACAAATAGTCTCTTCAAGGCACTCAAGGCTTTTCCATTATGTTCTTCAAAACACTTCCAGCCTCCACTGTCTGATTCCAAAAGCCTGCTCACATTGAGAGATGTGTTATGTCTACAGTGCACCACTGGGTCACAATATCTACATTAGTTTTTTATTGCTACACACAAATTACCACAAACTTCATGGTTTAAAATAGCACCCACAAAAACACACTCACAGTTCTGCAGGTCAGTAGTCCAGGCAGGACTCACAAGGCTAAAATCAAGGTGCCAACCAGTCTGGGCTCTTCTCAGGAAGTTCCAGGGAAGACTCCACTTCTAAGATCAGCCCAGCTGCTGGCAGAATTCAGCCCTTACGGTTGTAGGATTGAGGCCCCCTCTTCTGGCTGGCTGTCATGCAGAGGTCGCTCTTGGCTCCTATAGACCACCCACCTTCCTTTGCAGGTGGTTCAATTCATCTTCAGTGTCAGCAACACCCCATCAGGTTGTTCTCATCTCAAATCTCCCCAAATTCAACTTCTGTTACTAGCTGGAGAGACCTCTCTGCTTTCAAAGGGCATATCTGATGGGTCTTAATCACCTTATGGATAATTTCCATATCTTAAGGTCCACTGGTTTGGGATTACAGTTATATCTGTAAGACCCCCCTCCCAGCACTATCAGATTAGTGCTTGAATAAGTGAAAAAAGAAATCCTGGGGGTAGGAGTCATCTTTACAACTGTCTACTACAGTATGCATTCTTTCACTGAATTCCTCGAACAACTCTTCAGTCACATTATCATCCCTAATTTATAGATAAGGAAACATAGAAATAGATAGGTTAGGTCACATGTCTAGTGTCACATAGCCACAGTGGTAAAGCAAGGGTTCAAACTCAAGTAGCCTCATTACTGTGCTCCACAGATGATGGCTGATGCTTACACACAGGGAAACTGAGAGTAAAAAGATAGGCCGGGTGCAGCGGCTCACACGTAGGACTTTGGGAGGCCGAGATGAGAAGATCGCTTGAGTCCAGGAGTTCAAGACCAGCCTAGGCAACATAACAAGACTTTGTCTTCCAGGAAAAAAAAAAAAAGAATCAAAAAAATAATTAGCCAGGCATTCTGGCACATGCCTGTAGTTCCAGCTACTTGGGAGGTTGAGATGGAAGGATCATCTGAGTCCAGGAAGTCGAGGCCATGGTGAGCCAAGATCAAGCCACGACTCTCTAGCCCAGATGACAGAGTGAGATCCCAACTCGAAAAAAAAAAAAAGATAAGGATGAGCAATAGTGAAATAGGGAATGGAAAACAGCTATATCCTAAACGCCAGGTCTTGTGCTAGGTGTTATTATGTACTAAATCTTTTTACGGAATCCTAGCCACTACTCCGGGGTTGTTACTATTATTATTATCATCACTTTATCACTATTATTATGAGTATTATCTTCATTATAATTTCCACATGTCAAAGTGCTAGTAAGTACCCAAGTCAGATCCATTTGAACCCCAAGCCTAGACCATTGCTACCCACTGTGGATGTTGCTTCCCTGGGGCTTGGGCATCTGAGGGCCAATTAGCCTCCCACAAACAGCATCAGATGAACAGTCCTCTCTCCAAGTTCTTACCTCCTGTTGGTGGCCACCGGGATCCTCCAGCCCTTAATCTGGCTCAGCTCTGTGTCTGAGATCTCAATCTGCAGGGGGAGTCTGGGAACCCAGACAGTGACCTCGAACTGGGAGGTGAAGTGCTGGTGGGTGAAGTTCACAATTGTGTCCACCTTGCTCTTCATTTCCTTCCCATTCACAAAAACAGAATCACAGGTGTTGGAAACCTATGAGGAAGAGGAAGAAATGAGGAGAAAAAGCACCAGCATTTGTGGTCCAGACTCGACCACATAGACAGCACAGCACTGATTCATTAGATACCAAAATGCCCAGATGAACAGTACTTTGGAAAAGGTAATCTGTAGGCAACAATTAGTGACAAATACTGACAAATTGACTCCAAGAAAACTATTTTGTATTACAAAATACTGACAAGTAAGCTCACTAACATAATTTAATGGCATTATATAACCTCTGTTGCCTTTTGCATGTGTGTGTTTTCTTTATCTTATTTTTTTATGAACTCAAATCACCTCTAATCAAAATCCAAGTGAGTCATACTTCACTCTTTCACCGTATGTGAAGATGCATAAAAGGTTTTTATGCTACTACAAAAACCACCTGACCCAATCTATAAAGAAGATCTTCTGAAAAATCAAGAAAGTCTTGCACTAGATTAAAATCCTGGTCGGCAAAGTACTTGTGAAATGCATTCAAAACACAGATATAATTATTTTTGTCCCATTAAACCAGAATTGTGTTGAATGAAGGTAGGAAAGTAGCATATCATCATGGTCTTTTGACTCAGCACTTGAGGGTACCCTCTCTAATGTTCTTGGTTTAGCAGGTTAAGTGTTAGATAATCTAAATTCCCGTTTCGCTTCACGTCTTCAGGATCAACATATAAATTGTTGCTGACTTCCTCTTCTGGACCATCATTTATGTGTCAAGGTGGAGAGAAGAAGGAGGAGTTATGAATCACTTCATTTGCATAAGACACAAGGTAACAAGTAGTGTGTGACCTTCCTGTTCACACTGCCTGGGGCAGCCTAAGGCTTAGACTGTTGGCAGGGCTCCCCTCTCAACCAGTGCTGTCACCACATCACCAATCTTGTAAGTCACAAACTGGGACTTATTCTTGATGCTTCTCTTCCTCACCTGAATTTGTACCTACAACTCAAGTTTCCATTCAAGCCCCAGACACACATGCCCAGCTGCCGCATGACATTGTCAGCTGAACGGCTCAAGTACAAGTCAGAGTGCCAACATCTGAACTCAAAGAGTAAACCTCCAAGTGGTTTGAGATGAACTCTCATCACCCCCCGCAACAGAACTAATATGAGTGTTCTCCCATGAAAAGCACAAGACAAGTTTTCCACTACCCAACAGCTCTGTAGTTCACTACATGTTGAAATCAAGGAAGAACAGTATGAAAATAGCTAATAGGAGACTTATTTTGCATTCCCCAGTCACAGAGACGGATCCTTGTCACTTCCACTTCACAATGGCAATAATGTCTCTAGGAATGGTTAAAGTATAATTAACCTCTGCCACTAACTGGGAGATTAGCTGAAATCATAGTGTCTTTGGCTTGGGAATTCTGGTCCACAAAGCAATGACCAGAGATTGCTGGAGAGTTGCATGAGTCTGTCTAAATTCATTTTTGGAGACAATTTCCTAATATGTCAGAACTTAGAGTTCAAAGTCCTTTTCCCTCCAGGCTCTACTGTTCTGAGCAGCCAATCTGCCCTAAGATGGTGGTGGGGAGAGGTAGCTAATTTATCTCTCATCCCCAAAACTCCAGTGAAAGCTGAAAATGGCATTTCTTTAACTTAAAAAAAAAATCCAATTCTCCTACTCCTCTCTTTGCTTTACTTTTAAAAGGAGAGAGAAGAAAAATAATGAACCAAGCAAATTCGCTATTTTTTAGGACATGTTGGAAGGACTTAAATCTGCATCATTATGCCCAGGATTATAAAGAGAACAATCAGAACAAGATCTCAATTTAGAGGAGAAAGTAAAATGCAGGATCATTTTCTTTAATTTTAAATTCTATGATGCTGACACAATGCCAAGTCTGCCTGCCATCCATCAAGGCACTTAGAAAGGGCGTGGAGACCCCATTAAGAGAAATCCCTGCCTTCCCACAGGCACTGCACTGGAAGAAATGGAAGGTTCAGTAAGACCCTCAGTTTCCCCTGGACTCTGCACCTGCTCTGCCTGTGACATGCACACCACCTCTAGAGAATGAGGTTTCTGATTACTCAGAAGCCTGTGGTGGAGGCAGGAGGGAATTCCACTCTCGGTTCTCCCTGATTCAAGTGGTCATCACCTACTGGGGAATGTTTCTGATTCTACCTTCCATGCTGCAAACCTCAATCCTGGCAAATAAACCATTACCATAATTTGCCTTTTGTGTGTGTATATGTGTTTTCTTTATCTTACCTTTTTTATGAATCCTTTTTATGAAATCCTCCTGCAATTGCAGAAAATTTTGGTACTTCCTCGTTTATCGCTACCCACCCACCCTCAATACCACTTCATACCACTCTGAATCATGTTTCACTGGAAGACTGTCAGTTTTGGAAAATGCGAGGCCCTTTCTGTGTGTTAGAAATGAAATGATATGTAGTGACTTTCTGCATCCTTTCAGAACTTACACAGAATTAAACCTGTCCCATCTTTCAGGAATTGATGTATAGTCCATATGGAAAAAAATAACAAGGAGGTCCAGCAATTCTGTATTTCTCCTGAAACATGCAGACCCCTAAAAAAAAACTACGTGTCCCCTGTTTTCAGCTTATTTTATTCTTTTTAGAGACAGGGTCTCACTCTGTTGCCTAGGCTGGAGTGCAGTGTTGCGATCGTAGTTCACTGCAGCCTTGACCTCCCAGGCTCAAGAGAGCCTCCTGCCTTAGCCTCCCGAGCAGCTGGGACTACAGATATGGGCCCCCATACTCCATTAATTTTTTTTCTCCCCTTTGGTAGAGACAGGATTTTGCTTTGTTGCCTAGATTGGTCTCCAACTCCTAGCCTCAAGTGATCTTCCTGCCTTGGCCCAGCACTTGGCCCAAGTGCTGAGATTATAAGGAGTGAGCCACCACACCCTGCCCAATTCCCCATTTTAAAGTAATTTGAGTACAACAATTTAAATAAGTCTAACTATATTGCGTCCTCAGATCTGAAGTGTGTGTCAATATACAGAAGATCTATTGGATATACGGAAACTACAGTCCCTCACTCCATGGTCTCAGCAGTCACAGTTGACCTTCATTTTATTTGTGGAGTCTGCATTTGTGAATTCACCTACTCCCTAGAAGTTATTTGTAGCCCCCATATCAATACACGGAGCGCCTTTGTGGTCATCTGTGGAAACGCAAAGGTGGTGAAAACATTTAATCACCTGCCACACGTGCATGTCCCCGCTGAGGTCACACAAGGCCTCGCTCAGCTTTCTTGCCTCAACTCTGGTATGGAGAGAGATCCTTGACACCTCCACTTCACAGTGCTAATTGTGTGAATATGTCAGAATTGTTTCCTCTGGATCCCACTTATCCCTGTGCCCTACCAGGAGTAATGTGGGTCTGGGTAAGCAGGGAGGGGCGCTGACTTTAACATGTTAATGGCATTAAGAAAAATGTCAGAGCATGGATAGGGGCAGTACAGTGCAGTGCCGGAAGTTTTGACTCTGGGGCCAGGTAGACAGGGTTCAAATCCTTACTCTGGCACTTGTTAGTGGGGCAGCCTCAGTCAAGTCACTTAACCTTTTGGAACTTGGATTTCTCTTTTGTAAAATAAAGAAAATAAAATCTAACAAGATGAGATGTTTTTAGGATTTCAGATGATAGATTATAATAAGAGAGAGAGAGAGAGAGAGAGAGAGAGAGAGAGTGTGTGTGTGTGTGTGTGTGTGTGTGTGTGTGTGTGTGTGTCTCCTAGAAGCAATGGTTCAGTATTTGCCAGTTCAGGGTTCACAGCAACTTTACACTCACCTTAAACTATGAAAATTGACTGCAGAAGGTAACTCATATTTGCACAGGGCCTCACTGGGGCAACGCTCTTTCTTGCTTCTCAGTGCATTAAACTCCACAATAACTCATGAAGCAGGTGTCATGATTCACCCTTTACCAGTGCTGAATCCAACGTAGAGAAAGGGCCTGCCACCTGCCCAGGTGCTGCGTGTGACACTGCAAGACAGCACCTGACTGCCGGCCGGGCGCCTTCCTCTGCTGCTCCCCTCCGTCCTCTCCAGAAATTTCCTATCGATGCCACATACAATCCAATGCCCTAGCCGAAGCTTAGCAGGCTCTGGCAACCTGGCCATGCCTCCGCCCTTGGCCATCTGGAGAGCCCCTTTTTGCCTCTATACTAGAGTAATATCATTGCAAAAGTGCAATTTGACAGTAAAAATATTAACCTCTAAAGGCAACTTTCCCAAGATGACATTTACAAGCCATCTCACACAGGCTCACAGGTTAACATGACACACATTGTCTGTTTTCAATCTCCATGTTCGTGTTCTCAGCATTTCTCATATTAGGATTGACAGCATTTGGTTTTCAACGTTGCTCTTGGAGCTCAGAGAGCCCTGAAGGTATCATTTAGCTGAATGATGGAACTCTGACTCTGCAGCCCCTACATGGGGTCTCATCTCTCCCCTGAGCTCAACCCATCCCAAGGCCACTCCGCCATCATCCCAGGACTGTGACCTAGCATCCTTCTGCTCTGAGGCATCCATAACTGGTTTCCCACTGCCCGTTCAACTACACGCCAATACACACATTTTCCTCTTTTCTAATACTGCTAAGGTTTTCTTCCGAAAAGCCACCGCCCTCCAACCACCACCAGCCTCACTAGCTCCGTTAAAACTCCACCCTCCTTGCCTGTGATTGGTTTTGGGAGGCATGTGACACACCCCTGGCCAATGAGGTGTGAGAAGTCCAAAAGCATGTGACACAACTCTGGCCAATAAGGTGTGAGAAGTCCAAGGGCACATGACACAATTCTGGCCAATGACATGTGAGAAGTAGTAGGGGGATTCTGGGAAAGGACTCCATCACCGAAAGAAAGAGCAAGAAGTGGCGCCACGTCCCCATCAGATGTTGTCCCCCCAGAAATGACAATAATAAACGCTGCAGGATCCAAGGGACCTGAGGGAGCTGGCGAGGGCCCGGCTGACACAGCGAACCAGGCCAGCAGAAAGACGGAAGGAACCCCGGCTCTAATGACCTGGAACGACCGACTTTGAGCAGTCCTCTCAAGTGACTGTCTTTATTGTTGTGAAAGCTATTTTTGTCTCCTTTTTTTTTTTTTTTTAACATTCCCTGGGTCATTTTGGGTCATTTCTCAATTAAACTTGACATTCCCACCCCCCCCAACTCAGATCATTCTCCATCTGCATTGTGATATTTTTCTCTCTCTACTTTGCTGTGTGTGCTACCATGTACACTATATTTACAATATTGCATATCACTTACATTATAATACACTTCTCATACTGCTTTTTCATATGATTTATACTGTATTAATGCACTAGATTTCTCTGTTATGCCATGTAATTTACTTCACATTAATTATCACCCTCAACATGCTCCTGGTTGTTTCTTATCTCTGTTTTCCACCCGGAGGTAGTCTGCTTGAGACCTTGAACCTGTCTCCCGCTGTGTCTCCTGCTGTGTCTCTGCTCCTAGCACAGGGTGGGGCACATAGAAGGTGTTCAGTGAGGAGAATTTGACTATGTCACAGCTGTGTCTTCTGGGACCCATTCATCCCCCCCACCCAAGAAGTAGTGTGTGTCTGGGTAAGGGAGTGGAGGTGGCTTAGAGAATGTTATCATGTTAATAGCAGTAAGAAAAATGAAGGTTATTTTATATGCATAAGAGGAAACAGGTCAGGAGAGGAAACAAAGACCAGAAAGAAGACAGATGAAAAAGCAAAGGAAGTATGAGATCACAAAGCTGATTAAATGCGAGGCCTTGGATTTCTAGTGATCAATTTGGTCTTTTGACTAGAAATAGAGATCCCTGTGTTTGAGGTCACAGAATGAGGACGTGTGTTGGGGGAGGGGAGTGTTGGGATATGGTAGGAAGAAGTGGCAAGGTAAAGATCAGAGTCAGAGTCCCATCATTCAGCTAAATGATACCTTCAGGGCTCTCTGAGCCCCAAGAGGAACGTTGAAAACCAAATGCTGTCAATCCTAATATGAGAAATGCTGAGAACACGAACATGGAGATTGAAAACAGACAATGTGTGTCATGTTAATCTGTGAGCCTGTGTGAGATGGCTTGTAAATGTCATCTTGGGAAAGTTGCCTTTAGAGGTTAATATTTTTACTGTCAAATTACACTTTTGCAATGACATTACTCTAGAGTAAAAGAGGCCAAAAGGGGCTCTCCAGATGTGAATATGTTTCCTTTGGGAATACTGTAAGACATATAATTTGCTCCATTTTCTATTTAGAAATAGAAAATGAAGCAAAGAGTTTAGAAAAGAAGCAAGAATTTAGTCTGGGCATCATCCACCATCCACACTTGACACACCATTGGCCCACCTGTCTTCCTTAATGGAAGGAAAGACAGTGCATTAGAAGACTTTTCTCAGGACCTCGCTCCTAACCTGAGAAACATGATGCTTTGTTAGAAGACAAAAATGCTACAAAATTCAATTGTATGTTTCTCAAAAATTACAAAAAAAGTTTACATTCCATAAGAAAATACGCAAAAAAAGAATCAAAACTATGTAAAAAAAAAAAGTCTTTGATATTCAATTGTCATCTGAATCGAACATTTTGTATGTATTACCAAGTATAGCAACATGTACTGTATGTGAGGTACAGTAGCTACTCGAAAAATACTTATTTTACCATGCTTTTAACCAAATAATAAATACCAAAATAGCACATATTAAGTGCTTCTATGTACCCAGCATTGTTTCCAAAATTTTATATAGAATTATACCCATTGAACTCTCCAGATGCTCTGTTAGGCTCTATATTATGGATGGGGAGAGGCCACTTGTCCAGGAATGACAGCTGGTGAAGGGCAGGGCATGGATTCACACTCAGGGTCTCTGTGTCAGAGGCCTCCTCAGCACTGCTTCAGTGCCATATTGCTTCAGTGCAACCCTTACAAGGAAGATACACCTGTCTCCACAGGACCATAGGCTGACTGAGAAAGGCAAGACCTAAATATACACATTGAAACTTTTAATCAACCTTATTGAGCTATAATTTATGTCTGATACATGTATCTATTTAAAGGATACAGTTCAATGAGTTTGACAATGTGTATACCCATGAAACCACCACACACCCAGAACATTCCTGTCACCACCAAAAAAGATCTTTACACATCTTTTCAGTCCATGGCTCTCTCTGTCCCAGTCCCAGATGACCACTGATGAGGTTTCTATAACCATAGATTTGTTTGCATAGTCTAGAATTGTACATAAATGGAATCACAATGTACACTCTTCCTGTTTGGCTTTTTTCACTTGGTGTGATGATTCTGAGATTCATCCTTGTTTTTGTCTGCCTCAGGGGTTGCCCTAGACTCCTGTCCCTAGTTCCTTTCAGCCAGAATGATGCAGTTGTTTCTATAGCACTTCACTGCTGTAAAATGCAGGTATCCTCAGGGCAGAGGCCACCAAATCAGGAAAATAACCTGTTCTGGTCACTTTCTCAAGTTTGACGCCCCTCCAAAGTACTCCTGCTTTGGTTCACTCTCCAGGGAGTTTTTTTGTTTTTGTTTTTGTTTTTAAAATCTATCTTGAGTTCATAGCTATAATCTACGGATGGATTGTTTATTCTCAACGCTAATTACTCCACAGAAGCAGAACTCAGCACACAATCGTATTTCATTAGTAATCTTGATGTCCTTTCCAGTAAACCTCCAAGGCCAGAGAGAGGAACCTGAGGGTGACAGCTCAGTACCACAAATTGAGGCCTAAAGACCTGGGTCCTCACCTAAACCCTTCCCTTCACCGCATCTGACAAGGCCCTCTCTACAGTATATGAAGCCCAGATTCCATACCTGTGAACCTTAAGCTACATAAACTTTCCAGCTCTGACATTCACCCATTCTGTAATGGGGGAGGATAGAAAGCAAGTTCAGAGACTCAGCATATTTTGTCACAATGTAACCTTTCTCGGACTCATTTCTCTCATCTGTAAAATAAGAATAAAGCATTCACTTATTCAACAAATACATATTTAATGCTCCCTAAGACCCAGGAAGTGTAAGAGGTGCCAGGGATAGATCAATGAGGAATATAACTCCTATCCATATAAAAACTGGCACTCTAATAGAGGATAGAGACAAATTAAACAATCATATAATATGATATCAGGCAGTAAAACAGGCTTGAAATAAAAGTTAAAGCTAAAGCAAGGAAGAGAATGGACAGTGACTATTTTAGAGCTATTTTAGTGAGAATGAGAAAGGAAGCCCTCTCTAGAGAGGTAACATCTGCGTAGAGACCTGAATGATGACATGCAGAAAAAATCATTTAAACCAGGGGAAACCAGAAATACAATGGCCCCAAGATCCTGCCTTATTCAAGGACCAAGAAGGAAGGCAGAATGGCTGAAAGCAAATGAGCAAAGACAAAAGACATGAGGTCAGAGAAATAGTTAAGGGTTTGGATTTTACTCCAAAAATGAGTGTAATGAGAAGCCATGGAGTGTCGGAGCCAGGAATGGCATGACTGAACAGGGTTAACAGGATGCTTCGGCAAGAATGGAAGTAAGGAGATCACTGGGGCCTCAATGATCCATCCAATAGAGATGGGAAGGTGGCTGAGATCAGGTTGGGAATGACACAGGTGATAAGAAGTGCTCAGATTTGAGATGTGTTCTGAAGGTAGCCCTGAACAGGATTTATTACTGAAATGATGTTGAATGTGAGAGCGAGGTAATGGTCACATATGACTTCTGGATTTTTGGCCCAAGCAACCAAAATAGTGAAGTTCCTATTCCTGAGATAGGGGGAGGCTGTAGAAAAGGCAACAGAGAAAATAATCCAGAGCTCAGTCTTGAAAATTATAAATTTGTAATGCTTAGTAGACATCTGAATAAAGATGTTAATTAGGAAGTTGGATACACGAGTTCAGAGCTCAGGGAGAGAAGTTCAAGGTCAAAAAATAAGTTTGGCTCTTTGAACCCATCTCTATGTTGAGTATCTGCTAATCTTTGCTCTATGTTGAGTTCATTCTTAGTTTTTGCTTATTTAAAGTATTCTTAAAATGAGTATTCTGGATTATTCTTTGCTTGATAAAAATCAAAGACAAAATCAAGACGGCCAGGTTCCAATTCCAATTCAGAAATGTAGCTAGCTGAACAGAGCATTTCTCCCACTCTTACCAAACTGAAAATTAACAGTGTTTATTAAGTCCGTTAAAGAACTGCAGCTGCAGGGTGGCCAGCCTCAATCTAGAGAAGATGTGCGCCTGCAGGGAGAAACAGATACTGAGCACTTGCTTCCCTGGAGGATATTGTGTCAGCTGATAAAAATCCAAATAAAGCTTTTCAATAAATTTCTAAAGGCAAAATATGGGCTACTGTGAGTGTGTAAAGACTCTGGGGACTATAAATATGGAGGAGCTTGCACCCTCTGACAGGATCTGTAAATCTCACTAGAAATTAGAGGGGAGATATGGAACAATCCTGAGACAGCTTTCCTTGTGGCCCTGGGTAGATCAGGAAATTGTGGTCACTGCTGAATCTCTGCACAGTCTCATCTCTTCTGTTTCCCCTATGGAACAAAAGTCTTCATCTTCAGGCAGAGGTATAATAAAAACCGTCAGGATATTGGGGGAACCTCATTACACATAAAGGAATGGAAACAGAAAGCTCTACCCTGAGAAAGGGATTGGAATACATACTAGACACACTATATCTTGAAGAGGGGCAGGGACACCTGTGAAAACCACACACTAGAGACCAAAGGATGTTAATGTCTGCTGAAACTGATGTAATCAGAACATCAGAGAATTTGGCCCTCCACTAGGCTAGGAAGCATTAAGTAAGATAATAAGGAATACAGTTGGGAGAACTGCAAGAGACAAAGTGTCTCTGGAGGACAACGGAAATACCCAAAGCCAAGAAAAGAACAGACACTGGGAAAGTAACTTCTGGAAAATCAGCTCACATTCTAAATGCAAGGAATAACCAGAGGAATTTGAAGACCAGGGTTCACTACAGGTAACCATCATAGCAATCAAACCACAAACCTGGCCCACCTCCCAACTGTATTAACAGAAACTTCAACATTAAGGCCTAGCAGAAGGAAAGATGTGCTCATTTCTAATCATAAAAATGATTCGTCTTAGTATGTCCTGTGATACTAATATGTTCATCATTAAATGAAAAAGTAACAAACATACAAAGAGTCAAGACAAAAATAAACCCCAAGGAGAAAAAAATCAATAATCAAACTAGACTCAGGTATGATTCTGTTGTTGGAACTATCCGACAGTGAATTTTAAATAATCATGATTCATATTTTAAAGGATGTAATGGAAATCATAGACAACATAAAGGAGCAGATAGGTAATTTCCACAGAGATAAAGACTATAAGAAAGAATAAAATAGAGATGCTAGAAGTAAAACACACATACACAATAGCAAAGGTCTTAATGTCTGGATGAACTCATAAATAGGCTACGCAGGGCCAAGAAAAGAATCAGTGAACTTGAAAGTAGTCAATAGAAATTACCCAAAGTGAAACACACAGGGAATAAGAGTGACAAAAAAAAGGAAAAGAGCATCTGTAATCCCAAAGAGAGTGATAAAACAAGACTAAATAAATATAATACTTGGAAAAAAAATAACCAGGATTTTTCCAACATTACTGGCAGACTCCAAACCACAAGCCTAGAAAACCATACAGCACCAAGAAGGGCCAGTACAAATAAACACATACCTCAGACAAACAGTTTGAAAGGACAAACTCAAACTGCTCAAAGACAAAATCAGGTAGGCAGTGAGAGGAATAAGACATTACTCAGGAGAAACATGGATAACAATTACAGCAATAAGGCAACTGAATAGCAACATTAAAATTCTAAAATAAATGCTAAACTATAATTCGATTACCAGAAAAAAAAAACTACCAAAAATTAAGGTGAAATAAAGATTTTTTTCAGACAAAAACTGAGAGAATCGCTAACTAACTTGTATATAATAAATATTAAAGTTATCTAGATAGAATAAGATATTAGAAATTTGGATCTACACATAAAAATGAAGAGCATTAGAAACAGAATCAACCAGACATGGTGTCTCATGCCTATAATCCCAGCACTTTAGGAGGTGGAGGCAAGAGGATTGGCTGAACCCAGGGGGTCGAGACCAGCCTGGGCAACTTGGCGAAACCTTGTCTCTACAATAAATCAAAAAATCAGCTAGATGTGGTTATGCATGCCTGTTGCTCCAGCTACTTGGAAGGCTGAGGTAGAAGGATCGCCTGAGTCCAGCAGGTTGAATCTGCAGTGGCCGTGAGTGTGCCATTGCACTCCAGCCTGGGCAACAGAGTGAGACTCCAACTCAAGAAAATTAAAAATAAATAAAATTTTTTAAATTTTTTAAAAAATAGAATCATTTAAGAAAAAATAAAATTTACTTTTTCAGAGTTATAATTACTCTGAAAGATCATTTACCATCTAAAGCAAAAACAACTACAATATATTGTATATTTATAGCAAAAGTAAAAATAAAATATGTTAAAATAGCACAAAGGATAAGAGGGAGTATTAGAAAAATAAGATATATGAGTTGTACACTACATGTAAAGCAATGTAATTTTATCTGAGGGTAGATTTGAATGACCTTAAAAAAAGGATATTGCAAACACTAGGGCAACAAATATTTTTAAAAGTTATAAATAGCAAGTCAATAAATTGAGATTAAATATAGAATTTAAAAAATGGACAACATAAGAGGGAAAAAAGAAACAACAGATGGAACAAACAGAAAACGGAAAGATGGTATAGTTTAATCTAATCATATTGAGAATTTCAACTTTTTAAATAGTTTTTCTTTTTGAGTCAGACTCTCACTCTGTCACCCAGGCTTGGAGTGCAGTGGCATGATCACAGTTCACCACAGCCTTGCCCTCCTGGGCTCTACCTCAGCCTCCCGAGTAGCTGTGACTACAGGTGTGCACCACCATGCCTGGCTAATTTTCTGATTTTTTGTAGAGGCAAGGTGTTGCTATGTTACCTAGAGATAAGGTATTGCTATGTTACCTAGGCTGGTCTTGAAATCCTGTGTTCAAGCAATCCTCTCACCTCAGCCCCCCAAAGTGCTAGGATTACATGCATAAGCCACCATATACAACCAATAATTTTAAATATAAATGATCTGGCACTTAGTATACAGACTGTCAAATTGAATTATAAAAGCAAGATCCAAGCATATGCTCTGTACAAGAAAGCAATTTTAAATATAAAGTCACAAACAGGCTAGAGGTAAAAAGATAGAGAAAGAAAAATGTACCATGCAAGCACTAATTGAGAGAGAATTGGAGTCACTATGTTAATTTCAGACTAAATAGACATCAGAACATGGACTATTACCAGAGATAAGGAGAAACATTATATAAAGATAAATTGGTCAACCTTCTCCAAAGATATAAATGTGTATGGAGTTAATAATAGAGCTTCAATGTATAAGGGGCAAAAGCTTGTGAAACTGAAAGAAGAAATAGGTCCAAAATTATAGTTAAAGATTTCGATATTTAACTCTTCCTTTAGTAATTAATAAAATAAGAAGAAAATGGGTACAAAAAAAAATACATGATTAAAGCAACACTGTCAGCCAACATGGCCTACTTGATATTTATAAAGTAGCAGAATATACATTCTACCCAAGTGCACATGAGATAGCTACCAAGATAGATTTGATTTTAGATATGTCACCAAAATCTTGGTCCATACAAATTGACAAACAGACCATCATCAGGATTAAAATGTTTAATGCTATAAAATATGCTGTTAAGCAAATATAGGAAAATTACTGGCTAGAAGAAAACATTTGCAGATTACCGCTATAATAAAGGACTTGTATCCAGAATATGTAAAGAACTTTAAAACACAGCAGTAATGAAATAAACAACCCATTTTTTAAATGGCAAAAGATCTGAAGGCACTTCATTCAGAAAGAGTTGTAGACAGCAAATAAACACAGGAAAAAAAATGTACATACCAGCAAGAATTAGCAGGGAAACACAAATCAAAACCAGTAAGAGATACCACTATACACCCATTCAAATGGCAAAAAAGAAAAAAATTACAATACCATATGTTGTTGGGAGTGTGGAGTAGAAACAGGAAATCTCATTCATTTCTGGGGGGGTATTTGAAGTTGTACAATTGCTTTTTAAAACAGTCTTGCAATGTCTTATGCAGTTAAACATTCACTGTATGATCCAGTAATCCCACTCCAAGGTTTCTATCCCCGTGAACTGAAAACATGTTTGTGCAAATCATGTCCGTATGAATGTTTAGAGCAAATGTATTCATAATATCAAAACTAGAAACAACCCAGATGCCTTCAACAAGCAAAGGGATAAATAAACTGGTAAATCCATACAATGAAATACTGCACAGCAACAAAAGGAACCAATTATCAATTCACATAATTACATGGATAAAGCTTAAATGCATTTTTCTAAGGAAAGAAGCCAGATCTAAAAGACTACATATTACATGATTCCACTTATGTGCTGTACTAGAAAAAACCAAAGCTATGGGAACATAACATGAATCAATAGGAGACAAAGGTGAACATGAGGTTAACTACAAAAGAACAGCATGGGGGAATTTTGAGGATTTCAGAAATGTTCTGTAGGTTACTGGTTACTGTGGTAGCTAATACATGACTATACGTCAAAACCCATAGGCCTGTATATAACAGAAAGTAATCAAAACATCAACCAAGATGTTTTTACAGCCTCTCACTACAGGGGGTTGGGAAGAAAGACACTGACCTAAGTAGCTTGGGAAAACAGTATTCTGACCAGATATGGCTCAAGGCATGAAGAAATGGACACACTGCATTCCAGTATGATCATGGACACAAATGCAAACATCATAACTGAAATCAAGTAGCACGTTTTGAATCTACTGTAAATGATACTAGATGATTACATGTTTCTAAAGATCATCTTAGAAATAAATATGCAGAGTCAAATAATTATCATAGAGAGCTCAAGGAGAATAAGTCTATGGACCCTGGGGCTTGAGGAATTTCCATCCACCTTTGCATTCTCTTGCACTAAGACTCACTCAATTAACACTTTCTCTGCCCTTCCTGAATTGTAGTGCAAGTCCTTTGAGAATAAGACTGCTGCCTTATTTGATTTTCTGCAGCCCAAGGTCATGAGGCCTGGTATATTACAGACATGCAAGAACTGTGCAGAATAAGAAAGATGAAGTGGTATGCCGAGGATCAACAATTAGCAACTGGCAGGCCTGTGAGCCTTCCTCCCACCCCTCACCAGCAATCAAAGCAACTCACAGTATCTATTTCAAAAAGATCTCCCTGGCTCAGCCTTTGAAGGTCTGATCATGATGCTTTGCACTCAGCTACATTTTGCTTTCATCAGTTCTTCATGCAGGTTGGTCTGGCCTCCACGGTTAGACCATGGCTGGGATGTGCCATTTCTTCATCTTGCCTTGGCAGTTTGCCCAGTGCTCAGCCTGTAACTAACTGAATGTTCAGGCCTCCTGGCAAGTGTAGTCCTCAGACCCAGTGTAGGCAGAATGGGAACCATTGTACTTCTTACCTTCCATCTCATTCAGCACAAGCCTTTATCATAAAATCTCAATCTTGGTGCTGAAAGAGACCTCACAGAAGGTTTGATCTGTGCCCATGTTGTAGAGATGCAGCCCAGAGAGAAAACACTTCATCTTAAAACACAGTTCACAGTGCATCTGAGGTTAAAACTCGGGCTCTGGCTGAGGACCAGAGATGCTATGTGGCGGGCTATGAGTAGAACTCTGGGGACACAGAGCAAAGGCCTACTGAGTGGAGGAGGCAGACTCATGTGCAAAATATTGTAAAATGAAGTGTTTGGTTGAACAGTGAAGTTTGCCCAGAATTCACAAGACCGTAGATCTCACTGGCTGTGTCCAGTCTATCCTAACCACAAGAAGGGGCTGCTGTTTATCTTAATTTGAGACTCCCAGGACATCTTTCCAACAGGACTCACTGTCCCCCCACCTGACCTTACCCCACTTCCAATTAGATGGCAGGTGTACAGAGTATAAACAAGCTCTGGAATCTGCTTGCTGGGCCTCCCCTATGGAGAAAACAAGGAGAAAAAGCCCTTCCAAATCACATTCTCTAAGGTTTAATTCTACTTTTATAGACAAGTGTTAGCAAAATGTTGCTTCTTATCAATACTATACAAGCAGCTGGGCACGGTGGCTCATGCCTGTAATCCCAGCACCGTGGGAAGCAGAGGCAAGAGGACTGCCTGAGCCCAGGGGTTCAAGACCAGCCTGGGCAACTTGGCAAGATCTTCTCTCTGCAATAAATAAAAAAATTAGCTGGGCATGGTAGTGTGTGCCTGTGGTTCCAATTACTTGGAAGACTGAGGCAGAAGGATCACCTGAGCCCAGCAGGTCGAGGCTGCAGTAGCTGTGAGCATGCCACTGCACTTCAGCCTGGGCAACAGAGTGAGACTTCAACTCAAAAAATAAAAACCAGGAGGCGTTGGTGGTACAGTGGTGAGCATAACTGTCTTCAGTACTATACAAGCAACCTAGGCCTAAGATTATGATTTGGTGTAAAGTTTAGCATATGCTTATCTGTGAGATGTTTTCATTTTAGCATTTCATCCCATGACATAGGGAGATTTAAAAAGTGCCACCAACGCTTGTAAGCTTAGGAAGAGATCCAAGCACTTCATATTCATCAAAGGCTGCCCCAGAAGGGATGGAGAGTTGTTTATGTGGTGAAAGCCCAGCATATGGCGCTGCCCAGCTTCCTGCTCCAGTTCTAACTGCACTCGCTGAACCTACCGGAGGGAAGCTCTGTTAATGAGGAGCCATTGGCACAGATGCGGGAGCCACAAGCCTAGGTGTTCAGGGTTTGCACGTACATTTGTGAAATAGAAGATAAACATTTTGGCAGGATACGTGTATTCTCAGGGGAGAAAGAGAAAGATTTGCAGGATTTGTTTTCCAAACCTGTTTTGAAACTACTTATGGAAATTTATTTTAGAAAAGAAACTTTTATAAAAAAGGATGCTGTGAATTCTGAACTCAAGGTATCAAAGTTAGTAGCTGAGCATTTTTATTTCTGAGACTTTGGGAAAAGGGAAAAAACACATACAAACAATAGCCTCCCTATCACTTCTATTAGAACAGTAAAGTGATTTGTAGAAAGGGCCACACTGAAAAGACTGGGCAGGAGCAAGATCTGTTCACTGCTGCCAAGAGAAGTCTGGAAGACCAAACTCACACTCAACATACAGACTTCCAGAGAGACCCAGCAAATCGGAACCCAGACTGGCAGAGTGAGTCACAGTGGAAGGCTTGGTGTGCAAGCACTGCTTTGACCTGAGTAGCCAGAATCGACCCCACGTTGACTTTGGGTCCTTTCCATCATAGGAAGGGCTGGGTGAAATCCTGGTTAAAAGAATTCCAGTTCTGTATGGCCCGAGAAGTCGTCCCCTTATTGTGGTTCTTTAAATGACTCTGCTTTATGAAAAACCTCAATCTACATTAACAATAAATTAAGATGATCACATCTAGCATATCGTTCTAATATGTCTTATCTAATGTAGCTCATCTTATCGAATATGTTTATAATATAATTCAGTTTACACCTGCAATTAAGCTATATTTTGCAGCACAGTTATCCTGGGATGGAGCTTTCAAAGGTACTGGTGGGAGTTGACTCAATAACCAAAACCCCACGGAGACCAGGGAGGTGACTTCCATGAGGAAGGCAGGTCTGCTATGAATGGCAGGGATGAGGGACTGTGGAAAGCTGGAGGGAACACACTCCAAACCCTGCTGAAAGGGGGCCTCAGCTGAGCCTACTGCTGCCACGTGGGAGGGCTAAGACTGTGTTCAGACATCTTCTGATTTTTTAAGAACAATGGAAAATCCAGATTCTTAGTGAAACAATATTGGAATCTCAGTATGTATATTTCTGAAGTACCTTTCTAGCCCCACAGAGCATGTGTTTCAGCTGCATTCTCCTCAAGGCCTGTCACTTTTTGATCAGGTCATCCTGGTGTATGTAATGTAATACCAGTAGAAAGCAAGAAAAGTGCTTTGCTTTGTTTGCCCTCAGACATATCACACTTTGAAATCCATATCTTGGCCTCATGAGCATGTGCTCCATCCCTTATTAAAACTTTTGCCTGCTCCCCATAGCCTCTACCAGGAATAGGACATAGGTTCATCTTGCTGGCCAATGCAAACCAGTTTATAGCTGGGCTCCAGCATGAAGGAGCTCTGAGATTGATAGGTGATGTCTATCATGGGCACAGGCGAGGAAGCAGTGTTTTATCACATGCATGTCTTATCTCTGCCACTCCAGTCCATAAATCAAGTCCAGATACCTTAGTGGAGGTCTCTATCTTTCTAGCCTCATATACACCTCCCATCCTATCACCAACATGTGCCTAACACAAAACCTACCCTACCCTCCAGTCAAAGAGATCATCCTTTCTTGCAATCACTCTTCTTTTACAATCCCAGCTCTTTCATGTTCTGCTCTAAAATGCCCTCTCACTCTTGTTTGCCTATGATCCCTCAAGACATAGCTCAAACACCATCTTCTCCATGAAGTCTTCCCTGTCTCTCCAACCATAACTCTTGTGTGCTTCCATTTTACTTTGCACCCATGTTTACAGGAGCGTTTTTTAAATCGAACCCAGTCAAGGTCATGAACCAAGTCTTAATTATCTACATATTCCTAGCAAGTGGCACCACAACAGACCCAGTATGCATGCATAGATTGCCAGAATTAGATGTAGCTTCCTATGAATTTTGAACCAATGACATCTCTTAGGCCAAGGCTCCCACAGTTCAGTTGCTTATGTGGCATTCCCACAATTTCTGCCATGTCTTCAAATCACAAACTACTCTATCACTGGAGAAAGAAAGCATATCAGAGTACTTTTAAATGAGAATCTGAGAAACTTTATTGTTGATATATGTCGTCTGATCTCTTCATCATTCCACTAATTGTGGAAGGAGAGTAACTTGCTAAAGGTTTGTGATTTTTACAGGCATGACTGGCCACTATCCCTCAAATTCACACAGATTGGGTAAGGCCAGTAATCACAGCTCTGTCTACTCAGCTTTATCCCCAGCAATAATATCTGTCAAATAATGTTTTTTTTTAATACAATTACATGATTTTTCTAAGGCACATTAAAATAAATATGTGAATATTAAAAATCTCAAAAGGTATGTCTAGGTGTCACCAAGCCTCATTTTATGTATATTTCCATTGGCACCTGTGGCATGCTTGAGGAAACACTGAAGTAAGAGATGTATTTCCTGAAAGTACACAGTGTGTCCAACTCAAAGACTCCATCAATACGTCACACAGATGATTTATAAATCTCACTTGAAGATGCCGTTAAGATACACCTCATATGGATGGCTAAACAGATCCCAGAAAGACAGTGTCTCTTATCCATACAAGGTCAACATCATAACTCAGTTGAAGAATCTGTGACACAATTGTCTTCCCTAAATAACTGTTGACAACTCCTCATACAGAGGGTACTTGTTTAAAAACAGATCACCAGTCACAGGAACCTCCCTTCCCTTCCGGGGATGAAATGAGTCACCTGACTCCCCAGTCTTGCAGCAAGACACGGTGCTTATAAGACTATACTGTACCATGATATAATAATTGTATGTTTTAAAGAATGTGGATCCCCGTTCTAGCCATCTATGGCCAGGCTCTTCGAAACAGACCAGGAATTCTGCCTGCCACAAAGAGACCAGATGCCCAGTTAAATGTCACAGCAGGCAGGTGGGCCGGGCATATTCAAGGCCCAGAATCGCCTGCAGAACACATATGGGCAGAGCTTCTTGGGGAGCCTGGTGCTGGCCCTGTGCCTGGATTTTTGTGCACAGAGATTCTGAGCACCAATCTGAGTGCTGCTCCCTTTGCCCGGCAAGTACACATTTAGCTGTTTCAAAAACAGCCAAAAGAAATTCATCTGGGAAACACAGTCATTTGGCACCTTTGCTGAGATAGCTCAGTCAAAAACTCACCTCCCACTGCCTCCACCACTACCAAATCCTCAAAGTCAGTCAGTGGCAGAATGTTTGCTGCCTGGTGCTCAACTCCCAGCTGCCTTACTTCTGTATAGCTCTCTCTCATCTCAAAAATTACCACACATCTTTAAAAAAAGAATAACCAGTATTGATAAGACTTGACACGTCAGGGTGCTTTCATTTATATTATTTCAGTTACCACACTGGGGTCAACTGTGTCCAACCTTTAGGATTCTTACCACAGCCATACATTACCTATAACATTACTGACTTAACATTCTGAAGTTCTGACTTTGGAGATGACTTGGCTCCATGAGTTCTGCAGACCCACTCTCCACCAAAACAATCATCATTAATGTGCGTATTAAAAAAAACATTTAAAGGAAATAGGTTTAATCATTTAAATGGAAACTGTCCTAAGAGAACACATCAAGTAAACAGTAATTGATTCAGGAAAACCTATGAAATCTCAGCAAGAACAGCAAGTCACGTGTGAGCCACATCTGCTTCCTTCTTCCCCACTCCCCAGCAAAGTATAATGGAATTTCCATTTCAGGCATCTATGTTCAAAGATCCCCCATATCCCAGGCAATGGCTATAATACACCTCGAGGTGTCCCACAGGCTGCCAGCATTACTCCTCTCCGCTCCAGCTCCCTGTTGCAGAGGCTAAATACCAGGTCAGTGTAACTGGGAAGCAAAGGGCTCCCTTCCTGTATCCAGACTTATCTGCAGGTGACTACCTTGCCCCTTTCCTGGCAAGCTGAGACCACCATGGCCTGATCACCCCCACTTCAGCTCACTCACAGGGCGTGAGTTTCAGGTCAGGAGAAGCAGGCTGAGAATACTAGAGGTCATTGCAGCACCTTGCTTGGAAAGTAAAGGTGGTACCCTGAAAGAAGTAGACCCCAGAATCTCATGACCCACCAGCTCTGGAGAGGTGCATCAGAGATTTTTAGGAAAGGGAGAGGCAGATCACAAGAACAAATATCTCCCAAACCTTCCCCAGAGGAACTCAGTCTATATGGAAGACTGTTTAGATGAAAATTTATAATAGTTAATGCCTATACAAAAACATAATGGCAAAATACACATTAGAGAGTGAGGACGTTCGAACCTAAGGACATTCTCAAAAACAATGGAGATTTTTATAGCAATTAAAAGTGAACCAGAGGGTCCAGAAGAGCAACAAGATAAGCTGTAGGTCAATTTCCCTGAAATAACCAGATTAAGACCCCTCCTGGGGCCAGAACAAGCTTCAAAGACTGACCTCCAAAACTACCCTTCAACAGGCCTGAAATTAATGGATCAGACTGGAGCAATGTTATGTCCCAGGACATTGTTGGAAACAATAAAGTGATGAGCCGGAAGTTAGTGGAGCCTAACACCACTAGCTGGTGTGATGACAGCAGAAACAGACAGAAATTTCAAGTAACAGACACTGAAAGAGAGCTCTACTAAACCCATTGTCACACCTGAAAGGACAGACCAAGAATAAGAAGCCATTTTCATTTCTTAAAACTTAATAACAATGATGAGAAAGTAGAAGCTATGCTTTTGGAGAAATGCACACTTTAGGCAAAATTAACATTGCCGACTTTGTCTTTTCAGAAACAGACTCCCTGGTGCCAGGTATCAGAGGTATCTCATAGCGACAATCAAGCTTGCCTAGAGTAAAGGGAATTTACAAGACCTAAGACATCATGCAATGGGCAAGGATTATAAAAGTCACGAAACTAGTAATTACAAAAGTTATGACTGCTCAGAGGGAGAGTAGGTGGGGATTCGATCTTCCAGTAAACTGGGCACTATCTACAGGGAAGCCAAGGATCCCCCAAAGCTACCCACTGGCAATGCCTAGGAGACAAGGGGAAGTGCACCCTCCATTAGGTCTAAGGAATATTGTCCAGGAAGGTGCAGGAGAATTAGAATCCTTGTCACACCCTTCTCTAGGGGCTATGATAATGTGGGCGGACAGTAATGGGTCTCTGTGTCACAGTTTCTCCAAGACATCCACAGGTGGTCGATAAGAAAGTCACGTCAGTCATGTCTATCTGATTGCAACATCTCCAAGGAAAAGGATTTAAACCAAGGTTTGGGGGGGCTATGACGCCACACTCACCTAGAATGTGGGCCTGCTCCCTGTCTATGGGGTGTGAACTTTTCTTAAATAAATCTTAACTTCTTTCACCTCTGTGTGTTGCAATTCTTTGCATTTACTTGGATCTTTGGGTTGCGGGCGCACACCTCCAGCTTGCCAACTCTGGCGGTGTTGCGCCTCCCTGCGCCTCTCCTCTCCCTCTCCGTCCATCCACCCTCACCCTCTCCAGACCCTAACAACACCAAGATGAATATGAGTGTGCCCAAGGCTATGCCCTCTGAAAAGTGACATAAGAGGGTCATACTGGAAGAGACACAGACTTTAATTAAAATATTCAGTCAGGTCACTAAATGAACAAACAAACAAAAAAGTCCTGGGAATAAAGATCAGTATTCAGAGTGATAGGGTATATTATTTAAATGTCAAGTTTTCAAGAACCATAAGAAAAATCACAAGACATGAAAAGAAATGGTGGCTTAGCTTGGTCTGCTATAACAAAATGCCATAGACTGGAAGGTTTAAACAACAGACAGTGCTCATAGTCCTGGAAGATGGAAAGTCCAAGATAAAAATGCCAGTAGACATGGTTACTGGTGAAAACATACTTCCTGGCTGTAGGCAGCTACCTTCTTGATCTCGCTGTGTGCTCACATGGCTGTTCCCAATGTACATGGAGGGAGAGGAATCTCACTGTCTCCCTCTTCTCATAAGGTCACTAATCCCATCATGGGGGTCCCATCTTCACAACTAATCTAAACCTAACTACCTCCCAAATGCCCCGTCTCCACATACCATTATGTTGTTTGGTGGGGCTTCAAGGGCTTCAACATGGGTTGGGGGAGAAGGACACAAACATCAAGTTCAGGACAAACAGAAAAGTGTTACCCATTGAAGGAAACCAAACGAAATTTTGTCGCCCCAAAATGCACTTGTTTGACATTTTAAGATGGCTACTCAGAGAGCCTGCAAATGGAAGTATCTCTGCAAAGCTGTCTTTTAATTTTTTTTTTTTTTTTTTTTTTGAGTTGGAGTCTCACTCTGTCGCCCAGGCTGGAGTGCAGTGGCCGCTCCCGGCCACCGCAGCCTCAACCTGCTGGGCTCCGGTGATCCTTCCGCCTCAGCCTTCCAAGTAGCTGGAATTACAGGCATGCACTACCACGCCTGGTTGATTTTTTGATTTATTGTAGAGATGAGGTCTCACTGCCCAGGCGGGTCTCGAACCTGCGGGCTCAGGTAATCCACTCACCTCAGCCTCCCAAAGGCGCGGGATTACAGGCTGAGCCACCTAGACCGGCACAAAGCTGTCTTTTGAGGGAAGATTTACATCTAAGGAGAATATCTGCGTTGAGGCAGCTAGGCTTTCTCTGAGGGCCCTCCCCTATCTAGATTTGGAAAGATTAACTGAGTCTGACATCTTTAAAGGTCTGAAAGAAACATTTACCATCTATTTTCTGAGGGCTGCTACTTGTGGGGTTTCATCTACATAACAAAACCACCCTTGCCACCTCTTCTGCCTTCCCATAACCTGTTTTGCCACACTCAAGGTCCCCGTTCTTCCTGTAATCTCAAGATAGTATAAAAGTGTCAACCATCAGGCCGTTTCTTTGAGTTCTTTTATATTTTATATGATTTCTGTGCATGTTAATGAATATATACTCCTTTTCTCGCATTAATCTGCATTTTGTCAGTTGATTTTTCAGCAAAAGAGTTTTCCCTTGGCCCCTACACCATCAGCAGGGGTAAAAAAAATAGGTACCAGAAACTATTTATAAGAGAACCCAGATGTTAGACTTAACAAAGATTTGAAAGCAGCTGTTATAAATGTGTTCAAACAATTTTACAATATATTTAAAGACAAATATTTCTGGAACTAGCTTAAAGAAGAATAGGCAGGTACTATGAAAATGTCTCATTAAATATACAATATCAGAAAAAGAAATTGTTAAAAAAAATTAAAAGAACTAAATGAAAATTGAACATCATAAAAACAAATGAAAATTTCACAAGATCAGCTCAAAAGTAGATTTGAGGTAGCAGAAGAAATTGAGGATAAATTGGCAGAGATTATGCAATCAAAGGATACAGGGATGAAAGAATGAGTGAAAGTGAATAGAATTCAAGAGAAATGTGAGTCATCATCAAGCACACCAATATATGTGCAATGGGAATGTTAGAAACAGTAAAAGAGAAAGAAGTAGAATAATATTTGAAGAAATAATGGTTGAAAAAGGCCCAAATTTAATGAAAATATTAGTCTACACATCAAAGAAGCTCAACAAAAGCCAAGTAGAATAAAGACAGAGACTCATACTCAAATACATCACATTAAAAATTACGAAAAACAAAGATACAGAGAAAATATTTAAAACATCAAAAGAAAACTCATTTTGTGCAAAGGAAACCCAATAAAATCAATAGCTGACTTCTCATCAGAAATAACAGAGCCAAAAGTCAGCAAGATAACATTCAAACGACAAAAAATAAATTGTAGCTATCAACCAAGAATCTTAGATTCACAAAACTATCTTTCATAAATGAAGGCAAA
The DNA here is from genome assembly GCF_000164805.1 of Carlito syrichta. Lineage (NCBI taxonomy): Eukaryota > Metazoa > Chordata > Mammalia > Primates > Tarsiidae > Carlito > Carlito syrichta. The sequence goes on along the minus strand of NW_007251433.1, from coordinate 411,925 downwards.
ATAAATACATTCCTGATAAACAAAAACTGAGAGAAAGTATTCCTACTGGACCCACCTTACAGGAAATATTAAAGAAAGTTCTTCAAAGCTGAAAACAAGCTACCCAGACAGTAATTTGAATACACATAAAAAGAGTACCGGTAAAAGCAATTACATAATTAGAAAAGACAGCATAAAAGCATATTTTATCTTCTTCTATTAACTGATTTAAAAGCAATTATGTAAAACAATATATATATAATTATATTTCAGGCCAATAACATGTAGGAATATAGTATATTTAACAATAACACTAAAAAGGAGGTGGGTGAAGACAAAGTCATATGGGAGTAAGAAAATGACACCCGGTAGAAACTCAGATTCACAGAAACAAATAAAGTGAACAATTCAGAAATAGCACATTTCTGTATGGAAGTAAGAAAATGACACCAAATGGAAACTCAAATTCATGGACACAAATAAAGTGAGCAAGCCAGAAATGGTTCATAAGGAAGTTAATAAATTATATAAATATATACTGAAAGGTACCTATAGAAACCTAGAAGAAACTTATCTTATTCTTTAGTCTTTGTGCCTCAGTGTAATCATTAGAAAGCATTCAGACATTCTACTGTAGGACAAACAGCAGCCTATCCCATCCCCCCTAGGCAAATCTCCTTCAGATACAAGATCAGGGCAGCCCAAACAACCACCCCACCTTGGGCCAAGGAATTTGTGAATTGCAAATGTCTCACAAGACTCTTGCAGGAAATTCCCCCAGGGTTAACCTAATCATCCCTTGTGACCTACATGACATGAATAAGCCCCACCATTGCAGCAATCATGTGACTAACCCACCCATCTGCCTGCTGTCCATCACCTGACATCATCAGTACCTGCGCTTGCCTGCCCTTTTGTGATGACGTGAAAGCAGACCACCACCCAATCACCTAATGATCTTCCCCCATCAAGGGGAATGGTTAAAAGGACTCAACCACTAGCAACCAGGGGCCATTGCCTTGCTGGAGTCTGGTGTGGCCATGTGCTCTTTGAGCCATGCTTGTCACCATGCTTCCTGGCTTGGTCCCCCTCCCCCACTTTGGGGAGGTGAATCTTCTGTCTTCCTTCTCTTTCTGTCCCTAAGTTACTTTTTAATAAACTTTTCCTTCTTAACCTTTTTATGTGTCGCAATTCTTTGCATCTACTCAGATCTCTGGGTTACCAGCACGCACCTCCGGCTTGCCAGCCCCGGCAGTGCTGCGCACCTCCCTGCGCCTCTCCACCCTCACCTGGTCCGTCCGTACCCTAACATAAATTAACTCTCCCTTTTCTCTAAGCTTCTTTGTAAGACCTGAAACTATATAAAGTCATAATTATGAAAATGTATTGTTGTATTTATAAGATATATAATGTCATATGTATTATATGTACATGTAATATGTAGCACAAAAGGGGTAAGAGGAAACAGAATCATATCGAATTAATACTTATGTAGTTCATTGGAATTAAGTTACTATAAAATCTGAAGTTGATCTAATAACACCTATATGGTACACCTGTAGCAACACCTGTAGCAACTACTAAGAAAAATGTTCAAAATAATGAAAATATTATTAAAAATAAAAATTACACTGGAAAATATTACACTAATGCAATAAAAGGGGAATAGAGGACTAAAGATGATATAAGACATACAGGAAACAGTAAAATAGAAGGTGTACGTTCACATTTTCCAATAATAACATGTGAATTGATTTAACAATCCAACAGATAGGCAGAAATTGACAGACTAGATTAAAATGGAAGATTCAACCACATAGTCTTAACAGGAGACATACTTTGAATTTAAAGATAAATTACGTTGAAAGAAAAAGAATGGAGGAAGATAAATCATCCAAACAACAAATATAGGAAAGCTAGTGTGATTATATACACATAAGAAAAAATAGACTATTAAATGTTACTAGACAACAATTATATATACTTCAAAACATCATGTTGTACACAATAAATACTTATTCATTTTATCTACCAATTTTTAATCAAAATAAAAAGGGACAGTTTATAATGATAGAATGGTCAATATATTAAGAACAAAATAACAACTATAAATACATATTTACCTAAAAATAGAGCCACAAAATATATGAAGCAAAAATGGACAGAATTAAAAGGAAAAATAAAAAATTTAACAATACTAGTTGGAGTCTTGAGTTTCTTAGTTTCAGTCATGGATAGAACAACTAGACAAATCAACATGGAAATAGAAGACCCAAACAACATTACAAACTAACTTGAGCTATAGAGCTCACTACTCAAAAACAGCAAAATACACATTTTTCTCAAGTACACAAGAAATCACAAGGCAAATTAGAAAATATCATGAGATTAGTTAAAATGAAGACACAGTATACCAAACCTATGGAATGCAGCTAGCACAGTGTTTAGATGAAAATTTATAATAGTTAATACCTTTATAAAAACAAAATCTCAAATTAATAACTTAATATTTCACCATAAGAAATGAGGAAAAAAGCAAATTAAACTTAAGGCATCATAAGAAATGATAAACAACAGATTAGATCAAAATTAATGAAATAACTCATACAAAATTTCACCGAAACCAAAAGTTGGTTATTTTTAAAAATCAACAAAGTTGACAAACTTTTAGCTAGACTGACCAACAAAAAAGAAGAAAAGACCCAAATAATTAAAGTCAGGAATCAAAGGATAAATTTCTATTAACTTTACAAAAATAAAAAAGGGTTATAGGTTATACTATGAATAATTAATTGTATACCAATAAATTAGATAACCTAGAGGGAATGGACAAATTCCTAAATAGATAAAAACTACTTAATGTTCATTGTCACTCTCTCACAAACTTTATCCTTTTCCAGTAAAATATTATCATTGGTTTACCCTGTTGTTTCTTATACCAGCTTTCATAATGTATCAAACTTCATCAGTCTTTGATCCTCACACTTCATCATTACAATTTCTTTGTTTCATCTTCTCAATACAAAATAATTTCCTGTTTTATCTTCCTCAGTCAAACTGCTTGGATTTGAAACCTAAAACCTGGGGGATTGTGAACTGAAGTGTTTAATCTCTTTGACTCAATTTTCTCATCTGTCAAGTGAAGACCAGAGCCTCTAACTCACACACTTATTTCGCATGAAAAGTATTTGAGAAAGTATAGGGCCCAATAACAATTAACCCATACTTTGAAATTGTTAAATGGGACTCTTTACTTACAAACTTCAGAACTCCACTGAAAAGTAAGAAAAGAAGGGGGTTTTAAAAACTACCATTGGGGCTCTGCTCAACCAACACACTAGAAAGTGA
>NW_007251433.1:355980-407609 GCF_000164805.1 Carlito syrichta | reverse complement strand
AAAAACTCCTCCAGAGGGGAGAATCTTCCTCTTGGGTGTCCCACCACATCACAGGGGCTCCAGGCATGATGAAGACTGTGACTTGCAAGCGCTTGTCCAGACGTTTACTCATCAATTTAGACTCTATGTCATTTCACCTAATGATGTGAAACATGGGACAGAAAACACTCAAACACCAAATATAAACGCTTCATTTATGATATTGAACATAGTGGGCATTCATTAAGTGTTGCATTGACAAATTGAATAAAGGAATCAACAGACAAGGATTCGTGTTTATTAATTCACTCAGTTAATGTGTCCAAGATTAGATGCTGTGTGTGTGGACGAAAACAATGGAGATGTGGCCCCTGTCCACATGAGTCTCACGTTCTACTGTGAGAGATAGTTAACAAGCAAATACATTGACTAGCAAACAGATCAACAAATAAGTTAATAAATAAATACAGTATGGTAATGTCAGTCAGTGGCCAATGGTACAAAAGAAATAAGAAAATGGAATGGAGAGAGTCAAGGCAGGGTCTGGTCTCAGGGAGTCCACAAGGAAAGAGTGGATTTGTGGTGATGACATGGTCTATTTCTTCCAAATCATTTCAAATACTTTGTTTCAGATTTCTTATTGTGCTCTCTTAATTGTTCCAATCATTTTGTTTCTTGGAGAGATGCAAGAGGATTCTTCAAGGGCTCTTTCCTCCTTCTAATGCATCCCCCACACTGTTGCCACAATCACAGTTACTTCCTGTTAACTTTCTAAAATTCTCACTCGATAAAATAAAATCTTCTATTGATGAGAGGACAAAATCCAGACTGCTTACCTTGCCCGAAATGACCATCACAATCAAGCCCTCCTGTCCTTCCATGCTCACCTCCTAACGCAGCTCTTGTTACATGTGCGCCCCTCCCGGGGAACTTGACTGTGGTTTACTTCTGCCAAGAGGGTGTCTCCCATCACTGAATACCTGCTGGACTGCTACACAATCACTGAGACCAAAGGTAAGCTTTCCCCCAACTCACCAAATGGAATTTAGTAACTCCCTGTGCTGAGCTTTCTTTTTTTCCACACCTGATTCTGAAAAAAGGCCCCAGCAACTTACACAATGCCTGCTTTCCAGATTTCCCAGACTCAATGGTTAAGTTTAACAACACATTAGAATCTTTAACATCTAAAACCAAACTTCTGCAGAGGCTCTTGTTTCATTGATTTACCCAGCAACCCCTACTGCGTCTTTTGTCCTGAATTCCTGCCCACAACCTGAGCACCTGACCCAGGCATGCACATTATTAAGCATCCTCAGCATACACACCCCACACCACTTACCCCCAATCCCAGTCCCACCCCCACTGCCACCTCCAATTCTCACCACAGGCCACAGCGTGGAACCTTAGGAGTTAGACTTCTGTTGAGTTGACCAAGGACCCTTCGCTAAGAGTTTCTGGATGAGATTGGTGGGAAAGATTTTTTTCCTCCCTCATTACAGGAACGTACAGATAGCCGGGTTCGGTGGCTCAGCCTGTAATCCCGCGCCTTAGGAGGCTGAGGTGAGTGGATTGCCTGAGCCCGCGGGTACGAGACCCACCTGGGCAACTTGGTGAGACCTCATCTCTACAATAAATCAAAAATCAGCCAGGCGTGGTAGCACGCGCCTATAATTCCAGCTACTCGGCAGGCTGAGGCAGAAGGATCGCTGGAGCCCGGTAGGTCGAGGCTGCGGTGGCCGGGAGCGGCCATTGCACTCCAGTCTGGGCAACAGAGTGAGACTCCAACTCAAAAAAAAAAAAAAAAAAAAGAACGTACAGATGTGACTTGAAGCTGCTTGTGACTATGATCCCCGCTCTGTGGATTAACTGGTTTGAGAGAAGAACATTGATGTGTGAATACAAGAAACAAAGTATCCTGACATAGATCCTTTGTCTGGTTTCTACCATCCCCAAGACCCTGGCCTTCCCATAGTTTGCTTATGAGAAGCAACAAACCCCTTCTACTTGGGGAAGCTGGGACCATTCAACCCCAGTTCTCATAATCAGGAGCTCTGGTTACCACAACATTTCTTCAAATTTCTGAGGCTCGGTAGTCTGCTTCTTCACACACAGCAGTGGACCCTGTAAGGTCTGTATGTTCACCTCACAAAATGTCCATCCTACCAAAGCAAGTTTCTGTTTCAAAAGAACTGATTCTCATTTGCACATGGGTTTTCACTGGCACCTTTTCAGTATTGTTTTGTTGCTCTTCTTGGGTGTCCTGACCCATCTTTAAAGTTAATTCTTGACACTGCTGGACACATCAGCCCTGACTCACTGAAATGACTGCATAAAGAATTCATGTTTTAGGCAATCTGCAAATGTCAGCCTACAGATTTACCTTGAAAGAGCCTCCTCGGCAATACTGCCACGTCTTCTTTGCTGCAATTTGCTGCCTCCATTCTTAAACTCTTATGGGTTGGGGCAGTATCAATTATGGGTTCATCAATTTGTCAATGAATCCACATTCTGTGGTTTAATGAATATGTGTCATCTCTTACTGACTCATTCTGAAAGGACAACTTTGCTAGCAGTGAAAGACTTCCTTTCCAAGATAGACCCTACCTATCCTGTGTTGTGTGTTCATTTCATCTTCAGTAAAAGAATGGCATGTGCTTGCCTCTCCAAGACAATGATTTCAATCACTCATGTGGTACTCCAGACATTTCTGGAGGGCCAGAGTTGCCTTCTAGGGTTCTGATCAACCACAGCATCCTTCACCACAGTGGTCCTCTAGCGTTAATTGTACAACTGGTGCTCAGCTTTAACTCCTGTGACCTTCCAACACCCTACACACCACAAACACTCCCCTTCCCATTTCACCACACTTGTGGTAGCATCACACAGACAATAAAATACAGATTCTGGAGTCATGTGATGCTCCATGTCTCTCACTTCATCCCTGCATGATCTCAGACATCCAACATCTCTGAACCTTAATCTCTGCCATGGAGACAGTATTTCTGGAATCTGAAGGAGTTACTGTAATCTCTACTTGAAATGGCCAGTACAAAAGTCACTGGAGGGGAGTGATGGGTACTTGGTGGGCATTCAACAAGTTTGAATCCTCTACCCCTGTCTCTTAGGAAATTGATGAGAGGAAAGAATCTGTAGGACTGTGAGAGCTCACTCCAAGTCATTTCTTGAAGAACTCAGAAAAGCATTCGTGAATGTTTACATACGATACTTATTAAAATAAGTCTTTCTGAATAGATACAATGAGGGCCCAGTACTGCAACAGAGGAGAAACAGGAGATGACAGATACAAAGCCTGCTTGAGAATGCTGATTTATTGTTACAAAATATGCATTAACGGGTTTGAAGAGGAGTCCTCTTTGCAGTTCTAAGGCGGTTAGAAATTATAAATATCTCTGTGATGTAGACAGGCCAGCTCCCTCCACACCTATCTGAGAGATGAGTAAACTGAAGCCAGGCATGCTAAGTGCTCAACGATGCTATACAGCATGAAAGTGGCAAAGCGAGAGCTGAAGCAGCACCTTCAGACACCTAGTCTAGTGTGCGTGATTTTTTCTTTTTTAGTTCTTCTCTTGGGAACACAATATATTTAACATGAAAACAATTAGATGGTCCTTTAAGACCAAGTAATAATCATAACAGTATTAACAATTATTGATTACATATTCTGTGCCAGAAACTCTATCAGGTGATTTAAATACACTGTTTTATTTATTCTGTATGACATGCTACTTATAAAACCAAAATTATTTTATCCTGTCTGTCCCAGCCAAAGCCATGATGTAAGCTCTGGAATTGTAGCTGGCAAATCCTGCAGGGTCCTTAAAGCTGTTTTATCACCTGAAGACACTTCTAATAAAGGTGCATGGGAGCCTGCCCTCCCTACATGTGACCTCAGGACACAGACATCTCAGCACATGTCTGTCTAGGACTCTGTCATCAACTGTGCTCATGAGAAAATAGTCAGATCGTAAGCTAAATATCTGTTGATTGTTAGACATAAAGAATGTTAGGAAATTGTTGATGTATTTATTCATCTCTCTGTTCTCAGGAAGATATACCGTGGGGAGTGATAACATTGAAACCCTTGAGGACAGAAAATGCTCAGTTGTCCAGAGGATCAAAAGATGACTTTATCAGGGCAATCACCTGGGGCCAAGGTCCTTACTTTTTTGGGGGGAAAGGGCTTGTTAAACTGGACTTCATAAGTGGTAACAGACACATGAAACATTTTGGGGAGGGGTCCTTTAAGGATAACCCAACGTTGCAAGGAGGAATCAGAAAAAGTGCATTGAAATCTGAGATTTTTCTCTTAGCATTTCAAGTGAAACTTTAAATATTTGGATGTGGCAAATTAATCTAAGAGCAGTTTAGAAAATGCAGGCAGAAAAGAATGAATGAATTGAGTATATGAGTAGCAATGGTCTTCACTGCTGGAAGCTCACCCTCTTGGATGTGATGGAAGAGGAGAGCGCAAGCTTGTTTCATGAGAGACTGTGCTGTCCACTCCATCTACCCTGAGAATGATCTTCACTGCTGCAAGCTCACGCTTTCATCAATGCGATAGAAGAGGGGAGCGCACACTTGTTTCATGGGAGACTGCATCATTCACTCTGTCTACCCTGAGAAACCTCATCTCGTTGTTCTCAACTGAGGCAGAATTCTTATTTCTACCGCTACAAAAGGCAGCATTGATTTCTGTATAAATTGCTCATGTTAAATTCCTGGAGTATTTGGGAAAAAACACGTAAGATTCCCAGAATCTCTTATCCATGCCCACTGGTACAAGTAACTCGGTTGGAAAAGGAGTTCTAGCTCTTCTTTTTTTATGCTCATGAGTTCCTGCCATGAATCAGTTGATCTGTAGACATCTGAAATATTTAGGAGGAGAAGAAGAAACATTTTTGTCTATGGAAAATAATCTTAATCTCTCAGGGTATTCTTAAAATTAGTTTATGAACTGTCGAAGAATAGGGAGAAGAAAACGCCTGCCACTGAAATAAGCAGCCTAACCACGCTAGTGAGCCTGCCATTCATTGAGAAATGAAGTGTTCTCACATGCAGTGGTCAAGAGCTTGCTTCCCTCTCTTGTAAGAGCTGCCAAGGCTCAAACTGCAGTCCTGGTACCTACCAGCCAGGTGGCCTTCATTTAGGTGACAGTGATTAACTGCTCTGTGCATGATTTAGCTTATCTGAAAAATGTGAATTCTAGAAGTCAGGCCTCACAGGATTATTTTGAGTATTACACCAATAGATATATATGAAGAGCTTAGGCACTCAACACACAGCAAGCGCTCAATAAATGCTAGTTATCGCATACTTATTTTGAAAAGCAAATGTCCCCAAATCCCCCAGACAGCAATGGCTGAGGTAGGTTTAGAACCTACATCCGCTAGCCCCTAAAGCCTCCCTCTCTTCTACGAGTGGTGGCATCATCTTCTGGAACCAATAAGCCCCACCACAAAACTATATTCAAGTCCATGCAAAGAATACCTACTCAGTGCCAGGCACAGTGCTAGTGACAGGAACGTACTAACGAGAAAGAGTGACAAGATCCCTGCCCCTTCATGGAGCTGCCAGTTTAAAGGCAAAGACAACTCTACAGGTCAATAAAGCAGTCCACTGTAACACACCCTCCGCGACATCAAAACATGCCTCGCAAGAGTATTTGCTCAGTAAGTGCACATGGGAGAGAACTGAGTAGGAAGAGGTGGAATCTAAGGACACACTGATCCACATTGAGTTCCTGCTGTGCCTTTCTGTCTCTAGGGATGTCATCCATTCATCTTTCCAGCTGCCAAAAACACTGAGCTCCCAGGCACTGTGGGAGCTGCTGGAGCTGGGAGGAGCCAATTAGATGTGTCTACTGCCCTCAGGGAGCTCATCTGTCACTCCAAGTAACCAGTAGACAGAACATTTTGTTCTTGATGTTGTTAAGTGACCAAAGACCATTCAAATTCAGCTGCAGTAAAAACATGCAAACTAGCCCCTCACTTAGGGTACAAATGGGGAGGAAAAAAAAACTTTTTAAGGTGCAAATGAGAAACTATAATCCTGTGTATATATAGCAAACTCTAAGAAATTCACCAAAAATAACTATTAAAATTCATAGAGAAGTTTACTAAGGTTACAGGGCACAAGAGCAATACACACACAAAAATTGTATATTTATACACTAATAGTGAACAATATGATCGTGAAATTAAGTAAACAATTCCACTTACAATATCATTAAAAAGATAAAGTACTTAGGGACATATTTAAAAGAAGTGTAAAATTTATGCTCTGAAAACTACAAAACATTGTCAAAAAAATTAAATACCTATATAAATGCAAAAATATTCCATGTTCATGAATCAGAAGACTTAACATTGTTAAGATGGTAATAGCCTCTAAATTAATCCACAAATTTAAAGTGATACCTGTAAAAATTCCCAAATTCTAGCTGCCTTTCTGGCAAAAATTACCAAATTGATTCTGATATTCACAAGGAAATTAAAAAGACCCAGAATAGTTAAAATAATCATGAAAAAGAATAACAAAGTTTGAGAATTTACATGTCCCAATTATAAAACTTCCTACAAAGTCATGGTAATCAAGAGAATGTGCTACTATCATAAAGAGACATGTAGATCAATGGAATAGAGTTGAGAGTATATAAATATCTCGCATCTTTATGGCCAACTAGTTTCTGACGAGGGCGCCAAGACAATCTGATAGGGAAAATAATCCTTTTTTCAACAAATGGTGCTGGGGCAACTGGACAGCCAAATGCCAAACAGATTGATTTAGTCCCTCACCTCACACCATATACAAAATTAACTCAAAATCACAGGCCTAAATGTGAAAGATAAAACTTTTAGAAAGAAATATATGAGAAAATTGTGAACTTGGACTAGACAATTATTTCTAGGCTACAATAGCAAAAGCATAATCTGTGAAAGAAAAAAATTGATAAATTAGACTTCATCAAAATAAAAAACCCTGCTCTTCAAAAGACCCTTATTAGAGCATGAAAATACAAACCACTGTCTGGAATAAAATATTTTCAAATCACATATTGGATAAAGAACTTGTATCCAGAATACAAAAAGAGCTCTCAAAATTCCCCCCTCTATATATATATATATTGGGGATGAAGAAGTACGGGCTTTAAGTGTACCCGCTAACCCCATCTGTGCACGTTGTACCTGATGGGTGGTTTTTTCATCCTTTCTCCCTTCCAGTGCCCCCTCCTGCAAATCCAACATCCATTATACCATTCTCTACGCCTTTGCAGTTCTTCCTAAGTTTAGCTCCCACTTATAAGTGAGAACATGTGGTGCTTGGTTTTTGGTTCCTGTATTACTTCACTTAGGATGATGGTCTCCGATTCCATCCAAGTTGCTGCAAAAACTCAATAATAATGTTTTAAAACAACCCAATTTAAAAGATTTAAACAGACACTTCACCAAAGATCTTTGGATGGCAAATAGCACATGAAAAGGTGCTCAATATCATTGATCATTTGGGAAACAGAAACTTAAAACCATAATGATGTGCCTCTATAACCCTAATAGGAAAGCTAAAACTTAAAGGACTAACCATACCAAGTGTTGGTCAAGATGTGGATGTAATGGAACTCTCAAACCCTGATGGTGGGAATGTAAAATGAAAGGCTGCGATCATGTTAGAAAACAGTTTAGCAGTTTCTTAAAAAGTTAAACATACATTTACCATCTGATACAACTTTTCTACTCCTAGAGAAATTAAAGCTTATGTCCAAACAGTGGCTTGTTTGAATGTTTATAGCAGCATTAGTTGTAATCACCAAAATTAAAAACAACCCAAATGTCCATCAACAGATTGACACATTGTAGTATTTTCATACAATAGAATATTACTCAGTAACAAAAAGGAATGAATTATTGATACACATGGCATGGGTGAATCTCTAATTATGCTAGAAAATAAGCCATAACAAATAAGAGAAAAGGGGAGAGAGAGTAAGAGAATGAGAGTGAGACAGAGAAAGAGAAGGAAGTTTGGAGGTTAAGAATATGCTCACTGCCAGTCTCGGTAGTTCAGCCTGTAATCCCGTGCCTTGGGAGGCTGAGGTGAGTGGATTGCCTGAGTCCGCGGGTTCGAGACCCGCCTGGGCAACTTGGCGAGACCTCATCTCTACAATAAATAAAAAAAAATTAGCCGGGCATGGTAGCGCTCGCCTGTAGTTCCAGCTATTTGAAAGGCTGAGGCGGAAGGATCACCGGAGCCTAGCAGGTGGAGGCTGCGGTGGCCGGGAGCGGCCACTGCACTCCAATCTGGGTGACAGAGTGAGACTCCAACTCAAAAAAAAAAAAAAAAAAAGAATATGCTCACTACCTTGATTTTGGTAATAATTTTACACTCATAAAACCAGCAAAACTCATAAAATTGTATACTTTAAGTATGTACAATTTATTGAATTCAATTACACTTCTGTAAAGCTATTAGAAAGAAAAATAGTAGAGGGTGAGGGCAGCTTCAACATATTGCTTTTGTACCCAGATGCATTCAGACATGTTTCTAGATCTTATAGTTACATGATTCAGTTAACTTCTAAAGTTTATTTAATAATTTGTGTTTTGTTAGGAAGCCCTATGAACTTGAATATGAAACTGATACATTCTGCCCACCATGAAGGCTACATGGAAGGAGTTTAAAGACCCTGTGTCTATGTTTGTGTTTGACACAAGACACTGTGTCTGTGTTTGTATTTGATTAGGCATGATATTTCAGACACATTCACAGGCTCAATTCTCTAGTAACCCCTTAACCTTGGCCTTAAGTAGTGTCCAGATAGAAAGGAGCAGATACAAGACTTTCAGGAGGGGAAGGAAGGAAGCACATGGCAATGTTTACTGGGCCAGTGAAGCTGGGAGACTTGCAGGTTTATGCTGGTTCATTCCAAGATTTCCCTCAATTATGCAAAAATAATTCCAGAGTATTTGTTCTTAATTAGAGATGCCAAAGACAAAAATGAACAAATGATCTAATTAATATTGGAATCATAATGAGGCTGATGGGAACAAAAGGTTGAGAATGCAGCAATATCTACCCCTGGCCAACAGGAAATATATGACACATCTCCAATTAGAATGAAACAATAAAAGTCCAAATTACCAGCATAAAGAAAGACAAAATTAGGCAATAACATCCCAAACTGCCTGATAATTTATTCTTAGCTGCATGACTCCTGGTGATGGGTGAAGGGAAGGAAATTCATGTCCAGAAATAGAATAACGGTGGCTTTTGTAGGAATTTTTGTCAAGCATTGCTAAGGGGGAAATAGGCTTAAACCTCTTTTGAATTTTTCTATATGCTCCCAAGTAAAATTAGGATTAGCTTGAGGCAGTTGGTCTTGAGTTTGTATTAGTTACAACAAAAACAACAATGCCCAATGTGAGAATTCAGCTCGATCTCGCCCGGTCTCACTATCTGCACACGCCCAATCCCTTCTACCTGAAGCGTGATGTATCTTGCTCAGTGACATCAGCTCAAGTATGCCTGTCTAAGGACCACATTCAGAACACATCCACCTTCCATTTTATCCTCTCTGTAAATCCAACAACTTAAGGGAACTTTGAGCACACAGACTTCCACAGGTGCTATACATTAACCCAGGAAATCTCAAAGATACTGATGCTTCCCGGAGTGCTGGTTTCTCCTTCAAGCTTTACTCAGTGTCCAGATTCCACATATTGTTCAGCAAGCAGCAGAAAACTTTAAGTCTCTTCTGATATCCACTGCCTTATCTTATACCTCACAGGCCAAGTTTGGATAGGACAGAGAAGGATTTGAAATGTTAATGCCTTTTTATTAACCCTTTCACATCTCATTATTGCAAGTCCAGCTGACACCAGAAGGCTGGAAATTTAAAATTATTGCAACCATAAGTTGGAAGGCACCATGTTCAAGATCCATGTGAGTTTATATGCATTTTTCTGCAAGCATGAAATAATTCATCCCTTGCTGATGGTGTATAACTGGATTCTGAATTTCTAAAAACCATGATTCATTAATAAACAATACAATTGTCAATGCATGAAAACATGAAGCCATCTCCTAGTCAAAAATATAGACATTCAAAGATTGAATCATAATTACAACAGAAAAATTGCAAAAACCTTCAAAGAGACTTAGCAAAGAAAAGAAAGTACAACATGGCAGCATGAAGACACCTCCCTGCAAAAGATCTTCATGTCCTAATCCCCAAATCCTGTGAATAACTTACCTTGTATAGTGTCATGGGCTGAATTGTGGCCTCAAAAAGATATGGCCAAGTCCTAACCCCCATCACCTATGAATGTGATTTGATTTAGGAAAAGGATCTTTGAGGATATAATTTTAAGGATCTCAAGAAGAGATCATTCTGAATTAGGGTGGCCCCTAGAGGACAAATACCCTTATAAGAAAAATAGGTGATACAGAGATAGAGAGATAGACCCTGCCAACAAGAAAGGCAAAGATTAGTTATGCCTCCATAAGTCAAGGAACACTTGGAGCTACCAGAAGCTGGGAGAGTCAGGGAAGGATCCTCCCCTAGAATCTCTGGAAAAAATGGGGCTCTGCAGATGCCTTTTTTTAGACTTATTGCCTCCAGAACTGTCAGGAAAAAAATATCTATTGTTTTAAGCCAAACAACATCACAGCATGTATTAGGAAACTAATACATGTGGTAAAGGCATATTGCAGATGTGATTAAGTTAAAGATCTTGAGATGGGTTCTCCAGGAGGTCCACATGCCATCATAAGAGTTCTTACAAGAGGAAGCAGGAGGCTTGGAGTCAGAGAAGGAGATGTGATGATGGAAACAGGATAGTGGGAAGGGGGAAGGAGGAAGGGGAAGGGGAGGGGAGACTGAAATTTGAAGATGTACTGCTGCTGACTTTGAAAAGGAAGGGAGGGCCCACAGCCAGGAAATGGCATCTAGAAGACAAAAAAAGCAAAGGAACAGAGTTTTCCCTAGAGAATATTCCAGAAGGCATGCAAAAAAAAAGACGGCACACATGGCCCTACTGGCCTATTTTAGAATTCTGAACTCCGGAACTTTAAGATAAATTTGTGTTCTTTTAGGGCACTGAGCTTGTGGTCATTTGCCATGAGTGACTTCTTATGCCTTCCAGGTGATGTGGATGAAAATAAACATCTTTTGCAAATTCAGAAAATGCCCATTATCAATGAATTTCCTGATGGGAAAGCCAGAGGAATGACATTTTGCTACCAGCTCATATGAGCACCAGCAAGCCCCCCTCCACACCTCCCCACCCCGCCACACACACACACACAATGCCCTAGACAACCTTAGATAATGACAGTTCTAGATGCACAGAGGTTGAGCTTGTCGGGCCTGGAGCCGCCTCCCTGGGAGGGAACACTGACCTCTGCATCCACTGGAGCCTGAGTGAATTATTTCTCCTTTTCACGTGCCCTGTCCTCATGTGTACAGGTCAACTAGTAGTATTACCCACCAAAAAGGCTTGTTATGAAGAGGAAACTGGTCAGCCCTTCTCATGTTTTTATTGTAAAAGTGCCTGGCACTTAATAAAAGTACTCACCAGCTGTAGTAAGCTCCTAAGGGCAGAATTTGCATGCATTCCACCTTGTAATTCCCAGAGCTCTTTATACATTATTCTCCGCAAGTAGGTGATTAGCAAGTATGTATGGAATAAGACATCCCCATGAGAACAGAAGAAACCTTGTATCATAGGACCAGGCCCAAGTCTCCACCCAGTGCCAAGACCCTTTGACTACAGAGGGCCTTCCACATCTCTTTGAAGATTTTTAGTAACAAAATTCACTAGAGATGCTCTCATAAAGACAAAACAACGTGTGTAGCATCTTGCCCCATCTCCGGGAAAGCTGTAGCATTCATTCATATAGTCAACAAATATTTACTGTATTTCACATACTGTGCTTAGAACTAGGAACAGTCTAGTTAGTTAAAACAGACATAGTCATAGATACGGTAGGCCTTATAATCGAGTAGATGTTAAAATGTATGGATATGAATATGCAGGCATATATATGCATCGATATATTACAGGTGAAAGACTATGTGAATCCCTGCAGATATACACTCTTAGTTAATTATCCCCAAAACTCCACATCGGGGTTTTATCACACAGAAATTAACAAAGGACAATTAAATTACAAGTGCTTAGAGTAACTTCAGATTGCCATCTGACAAGATTTCCACCAGAAGACACAAAAGAGAATGAGGGGAAATCTATCTTCAAAACCCCTCAACTCCCACTTACTTAGACTTCCCTCAACAACCCCTTTAAAACTAAACCTTGCCTTTCACGGCTCCAGAAATTTGCCCGAAGCTCAACTGCAAGGAAAGCATGTTTTAATCAACTATCTTTTGACCATCTGAAAATTGAGATGTTCCCTGGAGGGTTTTCAAGGATTCTTTTGAGTACCCTTAGTTCTGCCATATCTGATACCTTTAGAACAAATCTCTAAAACAGGTACCTTTCCACTGTATCATTGTCATCCCCATTTTATAGGGAAGGAAATGGCTCAGAGATGTTAAATAACTTGCCCATGGTCATTGAGGAAGGTGGAGTCAGGTTGTGAACCAACATCATCTATCTAGAAGCTCAGCCAGAGAATGCACTACCTCTGCAGTCATTTTTTTTTATATTGAACTGAAAGTGGTCCCTTCTAATTTCCACTCCTGGAATGTAAAAAGCACAAGCCTACTCCATCTTCCACACGAAGGCCCTTGAAAGACTTACAAAGAGCTGTCATGTCCCCCTGCCACCTCACCCGGGGCCTTTTCTTCCCATCACCAGGCTTGACACCCATACCTCCTCCAATCATTTCTGCCGCGATTGGATTTCAAGAGCCCTCAGCTCCCTAGACATTTTTTGGCGGAACACAATCCAATTTCCCTGCATTCCTCTTATTGCCTAGAAAGATGCAGAATTCTCTGTCAGAGTAATAGAGCGAAGTCTGTTATTTGTTGCTTATTTTTTAGATACCAGAGTTCAAGAAATATCTCACTTTCCTCTTAAATCTACTATCAAAAAGGCAGCAGCAGAAGCATGACTAGAAATAAAAATGTCCTTCAGCCTCCATGTGGGAGATACTTGGGAAAGGAGGAGATTATGGTGAGCTGGAGGGCACATTCCTTATGTAAATGGGCATCTTCTATTTTTTTTTTTTTATTTTAAAGATGTGGGAAAGCCGGGCTTGGTGGCTCAGCCTGTAATCCCGCACCTTTGGGAGGCTGAGGTGAGTGGATTGCCTGAGCCCATGGGTTCGAGACCCACCTGGGTAGCGAGATCTCATCTCTACAATAAATCAAAAAAATCAGCCAGGCATGGTAGTGCATGCCTGTAATTCTGGCTACTCGGAAGGCTGAGGCAGAAGGATTGCCGAAGCCCAGGAGGCGAGGCTGCGGAGGCCGGGAGCAGCCACTGCACTCCAGTCTGGGTGACCGAGTGAGACTCCAACTCAACAAAAAAACAAAACAAAACAAAAACAAAAACCAAAAAAAATAAAATAAATTAAAAAAAGATGTGGGACACAACTCAGGATTAGGTATACAAGTGGTCATCTTACTTCTATCTCTTTTAGGTGAGGTTCACAAGAAGTAATGTTGACCCAGGGCAACCTGATCTTGTGATTTTTCATAAGTAGCTGGAAATCCAGATTTCTATTTGAATTTGTCAATTAGAACATGAGAGAAACAAATTAATTAGCAATTAAAAATATGCAGATCCCCTAGCACACACACCTCTTGTTCAGATGTGGTCTCCAGTCTGCCTATGACCTCTGTTCTGAATCATGTTCTCATTCACGCCAGTGAAAATGGCATCAATCTGTAGCAGCCTCTTCAAACGGTTAACTCACTGGATATTGATAAAAATGTCAAGGATTCTTGCACATTCACACACACTATTACTAATGCTACTACTACTACTACTACTACTATTACACTATTGTTAAATTGCATCCACTACTTGTTTTTTATATTTAACTTAAAAGTACAGGGAATATGGTCTAAGACCCCTCTCCTTGTGGATGCCTGAAACCACAGACAGCACTGAACCCAACTGCCATCAGCTGGAATACGTTTCTGTTCATGTCTTCTTCCATTCGCAACTTGAATGCCTTATTCATCTTAACTAAGCACTTTTCACACACTGTGGCTTTGACTTTTGAAGGTTGGGGTATGACAACCAACTACGTGAATTTATTTTTCCTTCTTCATAATTTCACAGGCAGAAGCTCTGTTCTTACTATAAATTTCAGCGACCTCCGCATATCATTTTTTTCTTTCCTTGTTAAGTTGAGGACTTCTGCCTTTTCACTTAAAGGAAGCACATTATGGCTTCTCTTTAGCATCACCAAATTGCCAAAATCACTCTTGCACTTTGGGGTCATTATTAAGTCAAAGAAGGGTTTCCTGAACACAGCCACTGCGACACAGTGACAGTCGATCTGAGCACTGAGACATCTGCTGGGTGACTCAGGGGTGGGCGGCGTCTACAGTGTGGACATGCTGAACAAAGGATGATGCCTGGGCAGGACAGAGCAGGGTGCCTCCAGATTTTTTCACATTACTCAGAATGGCATGCAATTTAAAACGTAAATTGTTTATTTCTGAGATTTTCCATTTAACATATGTGGACCACAGTTGACCACAAGTAAATGAAACCACAGAAAATAAAGCCATGAATAAGGGGAGACTGCTGTCACTGTCAACTTAAAAGCCTACATTTATTCCTTCTAATCTTGCTAGATTAGGCCAAGGTTCCAGCTTTTCAAAATAATTTATGTCCTCAGATTCTGTCCCAAAATAGTCATATGCCCAGGTCAAAGAAGCTAATTTGTTTGGATACTACCACAATGCACATCTTCCTAAATTCACATTTCTGCCTTATTTAAATCACAGTCCCAAAACATGGAATTTCCTATACACAAAGATCTTTGGTGAACCCTGCAAGATTCTCTCTGAGGATCACTCAGTGTTTCCTAAGCTGAGAAGATGACTGAGTGGCAACTTCACAGACTAAGGGGATCTCTCCAGAGGGTGCCAATGAATGTTTAGCACATGTGGGGATGCCCCTGAGATGATGCCAAGGCTAGTGCACAGCTCTGTGGACAGCTCCATTCATCTTGGAGTTGCAGCAAAATGTATTATAAACACTGACACCGAAGCCATAACAAATGCATCACAGTTTATTCAATCCCCCCAACTGACACAAGCCCCAAGCAGAGCCTGGAATCCCCTAAAAACGTCGTAATGCAGCCCTGAGCAGGTGATCTGTAGACCTCACTTTGCTCCTCTGAAGATTGGGCAATCATTTGCTAGAAGAAGGCCTCGTCTTCATGAGGCTGCATAAGTAATCACTGAGAAAAAAATCTTTCATCTTCCAAAACAATGTGTCTATCAGGATGGGCAGAGAATATACTTTGTATATGTCTGTGTGGTGGAGACAACCAACTATAAGGCAATAACCAGATCCATGGAAGTGGACTTGGCTCTCTAAGGTAGAGCTTTCCAGGGCAGAAAAATGAGGATTCCACCCAAGGAGAGCCACACCAGGCTCTCAGGAGGGAACAAAAGGCATAGGAACTGCAGAGTGAGTAATTTGGCTGAGCCCATAATGGAGTAAGCACATAGACACCATCTCCACATGCCTCCTTCATGGAATGATGGAACATCATCAAAGGCAACCAAGGGCAATGCATCATCAACATTTTTCATCTGTGCAGATAATCTCCTATGACTTGGCTGAGACCTTTCTAAATTTTGAATATTTAAGGTCTTGGGTTTGCTGAATCAAATCTGCCCACAGATTACAAGAAACATCACCAGGAACCCAGGGCAGGGCTGTGTGTGCAAGTTTTAAGTCAGCCCACCTTCCATTTCTAGAAAGAATTAACATTCCAGGTCTAGGAAACAAGCTGTGCAAACTTGAGTTTCCTATGAATTTATTTCTTTTTAAATTAGACCTTACAAATACACAATTCTTTCTTCATCAGACTGTCTCTGGCTTAAGACACAGCCTTCTGCAGGTCACAATAAGAAACCAACTCCTCCCAGACCTTTTCTACCATGGGGAACCCCTCAAGGCTTTCCTATCTCCTACAAAGTTCTCAAGACTGAGACCAAGTTTTATTTAACCTTTGAACAGGAGCTGATGAAATGTGAGGAAGGACAAAACTCAGCATTATTGTATTTTTCTAAAATATCTGAATAGATTGAACCTGGGAGCTCTCTTAGCAACTTAAAGGAAGAAGGATCAATTTTTCTGAAGATTTAAGTGCTTTCTCCCTGAAGTCTCTGCTGCAAAAGCAAATGGCAACCAATGTGCTAAGAAAAATAGCAGAAACACTAAATTTGGTGGTTCAAACAGACTCCTGCAAAGACTATCATAAAAATCATAGAATGGTTCCTGGCAGAATTTGAAGTCAGAAATATAGCTAATTGGGATGACAAATCTAGCAAAAATGACCCATGGCTAGATTTCCTAAACTGTGAGCTGTGTCCCACTGGCTATAGTCACATTAAGTTAGGTGGCACATGGGTGAACTTTTATTTTATTTTAATAGTTAGTCATTTATTTTAATGTACAGTAACACAAAATTTAGCACATCAAGCTCATGGATTTTATTATCTTACAGTGAAGTTAAATTAGTTTTATGTCTGAAAAAGGGAGGCATTTATTAGCCACCACATTCTAACCGACTGAGCTAACTGGCCGCCCTAAAGAAGCAAAACATTTAAAGAAAATATATTGATTACATAATATTATTAGGCACAGAGAATTGGCAAAAATTGAGAAGATGGTATGTGGATGGCAAGATTATGAAAATATTGTTCTACGAAAAAAGAGGGAGAGGGAAGAAGAGGGAAGGGAAAAGGGAGGGAGGAAGGAAGAGGGATAATGGATGCTTTCGGCTGGAGATTAAGGGTCAGGAGTTCCCCTTCAGGAACTGAGAGCAGCATCGCCTGCTGCAGCCTCCTCCTGGTCCCAGGAAGTCTCTTCCATCAGTCATTCCCTCCTTAATGAGGCCACTCTGACCTCCAACCCTTTGGAGTCTGGGATGTTCAGTCAGAGCAAAGCCCTCAGGTCAAAAGAAGGGGCAAGAAAAGGGACTGGACACTTAGGAAATCTGTAGATAAGGCCCCCATACCTTAATGACATCTTCATCAGCAGACTTGCATTCCACAGACTCAGACACATCCACCACAGAACCATCCTCTTGAACCCCCACGACTTTGACAGGGACCGAAACAGGTTTTCCGGTGAGAATGGCGGTATTCAAAACCTCCGTGTCCTAAACAGGAGAGAAGAAGGCTCAGGTCAGCAAACACACACAACAAGTGAGCGAGGTGGAGAGGGTTCATCGAGCAAGCTGCCTATTGCCTTGGTTCTCATTCTGCAATTTAGACAGTTATCTGAATGGATGACCTCGTGAAGCCCAGACAAGATGGAGGATTCCAACAACTGGATGGTGTTCCATCCCAGACTGAGACAATCAAGCCTGACAGCTAGGCTCCTCTTCTCAGTCCCCAGGAGCCCCAGGGGCATCCTCCACCTCCCTGACCTCCACTCCCTCTGCCACACTCCCACCCCTGCCACCCACCATCGTACCGTCTCACACATAGCACAAGAGCTCTTTTCACGATGTCCCAGATCTTGACATAAGGCTCATTTGGGAAGTGACTGCCTATTTTTCTGGGCTTGTTGACTTAGTAAGCATAGTCTTCATTTGGATTTCAAATGACAAAAGATCACAGTATGAAGAACAGAAGAGAACTTGTCACATATTACAGACCACTGCACACCTGAGCTGACCACCAAGACTCTCCCTTCCCGAGCCTTCCTGTTTCCCCAGAGATTTCCCTCCAAACTCAAGTATTTTTAAATGCTGATGTGTGTTAGTTTCTCTCTTCCTCTGATTATTCCCTCGGGGTTCTGTAGGCTCTGCTATAGGTTTATAACTTTTCTCAATCTATCCAATTCTTGTCATTCTCACTACCAACTCCCCTGCTCAAGCCATAGTCTCTCACTTGGACAACCACACCCTCCCCAACTGGTCTCCCTAGATCTATTCTGTTCACACCGGAACTCATCTTTTCTTCAAGAATTCAGGTTATTTCTCTCCTAGATTTAAACACTTTGAAAGTGTCCCACTGTCCTTGAGATAAAATCCAAACTCACTGACAAGGAGCGATCTGACCCTTGCCTCTCTCTTGGTCCCTTTTCTTCATCCCTTTCCACAGTTGAGCCTATTTACAGCCCATCGACAGCATCTGCCACAAGGTATTCCCTGTGCCCAGGCCCCTTGATCTTTAAAATGGGAATCATGAAATTATACCTACTGTATAATGGCCTGATGAAGATTTAATAAACAAATCTACATATAAAGCTTAGAAGAGAACTGTACATAATGAGCAACAAGCACTCAAAAAATACAGATGCTACAGTAGGTTCTCTGCCATGTTTGCTCCATGAAGTAATTAAAGAACCACTGAGTAGATTCACCAAGGGATACTGGTAGAGACACGACTTCACACTTGCCTGAAGAGAAAGGTAATCAACCAGAGAAACCGGTAGACAACAGGGCAACGCAGCTCAGTAATAAGAGTTCCCCAAACATTCCACTATTGGCTCTGCTAGAATGAACCAAACAGATCATTATTCAGTGATGCCCAGAACTGATCAATCAAAAAATTATTTCAATATTACTTTTACACTTGGAGTCCCTAACCTCAGCTCAGGCACTAAGTGGGTTCCACATTCTGTTTTCTAAATCAGTCCTTCACTCTCTATCCCAAAACTAATTGGAAAGATATGATAGGGGAAGAGACGGAGTCAAACTTTAATAATAATAATGATAATGGCTAAAATTTAGCTATTATGTATGGGACACACAATGTTCTAAGTGCTTTATATGTAATTAATTGCTCATTCAGTTTTCTCAACAATCTTCCCAAGTTAGTTATTACTATTATTCCCATTTTATAGATGATTTTTCACTGACATTAAACCTGAAAATAATAGCTATTTATCAACAGAAAACATCAACGTTGTAATGAATACTTGAAAACAATAACAAGTCAAAGAAACGTGACAACTTGTTTATTTGTTCACACGTTTCCTCTCATCTGGATGAAATTTTGAGGTGATGACTCCAAAAGAATATAACTATACTCCTTGTTTCTAAGTACGCCACTCTCACCAGTGAGGTTGATTATATGTACATTTACAAATATTTATATTGAAGTATACAGTGAGGACAAGAAACCCTGTGAAAGCTGAGATGATGATCCCTAGGTGGGATAAGGGTGTGGAAGTGGGAGTCATCACAACCTGTACAAAGAACAGAGATTGAATCATAGTCCCAGCATTGCTAAAATCTCCTTAATCATGCAATTTTTAAAAATCAGTACACTATTTGGCCAGATCTTAATAAAAACAGATAACTTAGTGGCATATTTTCTGTGTCATGAGCAGGCATTAATTTCGCCTGCTGAGCAATCCTCCCTCCCTCCTCTTTTCAGTAACAATGTTTAATTTTTGGTTATCATGCCACTCCTTCTGTCAGAGAATGTGGCTGGGGTGGCACTGACCTCAGGACACCCAATCAGGCTTCACACATGAGGACGTGACCCAATTATCATCAATCCCGCTGTCCCAGACCTTTGTATACAAAGACCAGTCCAAGGGAAGTACAAAGAAAGTCAGAGACAGAAGAAGAAGAGAGACATATTCCTTGGAAATATTTCTGGGTTTCTGAATTCAGCCACATCTGAAGTCTGTTACCTTTGAAAATTTCAATCTGCAGAATAAACATTTATTAAAGTGAGTTTAAATTGGTGTTTCTCGTCAGTTGCAGCTACAAGTCTTGACCTGTGAGGACAGGTGGCATGCTAGACACTAGAGAAAGAGAAGAGACTAAACATGTCTCTACTCTGCAGAAACTCACAGTCTTCAGAGAAGACACTCCAGTGTGTTTCCCAAATGAGTTTCAAGGAACACGGCTTTGATTTTCGTAACACCAAATTATAACAATGAATCTAAGCTTATGATTTTGTTGCACATAACTTTGTAACCATGTTTCCTCTCCCAGCTTTGTCATGGATGGCTGAGATTTTTGCACTTTTTTCCCCTGTGTATGCCAACAGCTTCTTAATAATCCCAAATCTAATTCCTACCTACCTCTGGCATAATGAGAAAGCAATTTATCATGTTAGACATTGAAATCATCCCCTGATGCCACAGACTGCTAAAACTTTTCCACCTATAAAAGACAATTTTTGTTCTGCTCTATTTGTGTGAGTTCTAGGTTCTATGCCTTAAAAACATATTTATAGTCCTTTATAAAGATGTGTCTGCAATCTGTTGCATGTCAGGGAAAAGGGCAGAATAGAGACTTCAGAAAATTCTCTTCTCTGTAGAAGCAATAGGAAAACTGTCAAACAATGTCAAAACCAACTTTTTCAGAACTCTGAAAATAAAACAAAGGCTTGTAAGCAACCAGGAGAATACTTATTCAAGAAAAATGGCCAAATCTTAATAAAAACAGATAACTTTGTGGCATTTCAACTTGCATTACTCAGACTCCCTGCTTTATCGCTCTATAGTTGCTTTGAAAAATAACAGCCCACATTCTTAGTACAAATCAGCAGTCTGGAGGCCATTGGAAAAAGCAAATCAGAGCTGGAGACCTTCCAAGTCATATTCTGAAATAATTATCATTGTTTTACTTGTCTGGTGGTTCCCTGGAAAACCCCACTTGCAATGCAATCAGTATTTGACCTGACTCTGAGCTCACTCAGGGTGGAAATCCCTTTCCCTAGGAATGTTTGTCAAAAGCAATTATAGGCAAATGCTTGACTTTATAGGTACCTGAGGCAATGGACAAGAACTTAATCAAAAATCATAAAAGAAAAATATGAAGAATGAGATATCCACAGGAGCTTTGAAAGCCTATAGCATATACCCGAACTCTGTAAGACCATGATCATACTTAGGACTGTTTGTATACCCAGAGGTGTGCTCATACTAAAGAAAGATGAGAGAAGACCCTAAGCTGTCACCTCTGGTTGACTTTGAGGCTCTGTGAAGGCAGGAAGTGTAAGCTAAGCCAAGGGCAGACTCCAGGTGTTTAAGGAAAGCTCTTTCTAATCACTGGCTGACCACCAAGCTAACAAAGCAGAGACTTCAGTGGTTACATACAACAAAGAATATAGACTTTACAGAATTAGTTTGCAAAAGTCACCCAACAACTACTACAACAAACAACAAAAACAAACTTGGGGAGGAAAGGAGGATCTGGTTCCTGGAGTTGCCACATTCTATTATTTAAAATGTCCACCTCTGAACAAAAAAATTTTGAGACATGCAAATAAACAATATGGTCCATACACAGGACAGAGAGCAATGGTGGAACTTGTCCCTGAGAAAGCCAAGATGTTGGACTTACTAGACAAAGATGACAAAATTTCAAATTAACTATTTTGAATAAATTCAAAGAACTAAAGGAAACAATGTCTAAAGAACTAAAGAAAAGTTTGAGAAAGCTGTCTTGCCAAAACCAGAATATGACTAGGTATAAATTATTAAAAAAAAAAAAAATTTAGAGTCAAAAATTACAATAACTGAAATGCAAATTTTACTCATGAGGCTCAACAGAAGATTTGAGCAGGAAGAAAAAGGAATCAGTGAACATAAAGATAAGTTAATTAGAATTAAAATGTGAGAAACAGAAAGAAAAAATAATTTAAAAAGTAAATAGAGCTTCAGAGACATATGTGATGCCACCAAGCATACCAATATATGAGGGAGAACCCCTGAGAAACCAGAATTATCTTTTGAAGGGTGGGCTCCTTGTAGTACAGGCTTTCCCTGCTAGGTAAATGTTCTAGGAATCCACTGGCATCAATGTACCAGCTATCATTTTTGTGAGAGGTTGCACTCAGCTTCAGTGAATTTTTTTTTTTTTTTTTAGAATCTTTCAGCATGTTTGCCCATTACATGATGGGTGATTTACAAATGCACCTGCCCACACCTGTGTGAGTGTTCAGCAGGGTTTTTTTTAACCAGAAGTGGCATGACCCCATGCTCTACCTTCCCTATTCACTTGATCTCATCCCAAGCAACATTTTTGGCTTCCCTGGATAAAAAGCATCCTCAAAGGGAAACGTTTTGTTGGCATCAAAATTGACAAGTTCAAAAATTGTCTTGAGCAATGGACAAAACACCTTAATAGGTGTAGTGCATCAAGTAGAGAGTACTTTGAAGGTGACTGAAGTTTCAACAGGTAAGAATAAATACACAATTTTTTTATAAATAAATTCTGGGTTTTAAGGGGATTCCCCTCATAAGAATAACTGAAATCCCAGAAGAAAAGAAGACAAAAGGGAAGAAAGAATATTTGAAAAATTAATGGCAAGAAATCCCAGATGTGATTTTAAAAAACATTAATCTACACATTCAAGAGTTTAACAACCTCTCAGTAGGATAAACTCAGAGAGATCCATACCTAGACACATCATAATAAAATTGTCAAATATCAGAAGTAAATATAGACTATTGAAAGCATCAAGAGAGAAATGCTGCATTATATACAATCTTCAAAAAAAACTAACAAATGATGTGATATCAGAAATAGGAGGTCAGAAGGCAGAGGAATGACATATTCAACATGAAGAAAGAAAAAGACTGTCAACTAAAAATTATATATCCAGAAATGCTATTTTTAAAAATATAATG
Source organism: Carlito syrichta (assembly GCF_000164805.1). Classification (NCBI taxonomy): domain Eukaryota; kingdom Metazoa; phylum Chordata; class Mammalia; order Primates; family Tarsiidae; genus Carlito; species Carlito syrichta. The sequence goes on along the minus strand of NW_007251433.1, from coordinate 384,852 downwards.
AAGAAATTAGTACATACCAAGAAAGAAACTAAAAGTGAAAGAGTTCTTTACTAACACACCAGCCCTACAAAAAAGACTAAAAGAATCCTTTAGGCTCAAATGAAAGGACACCAGACGTAACTCAGTTACACGTGAAGATATAAAAAGCATCAGTAAATGTAACTACATAGATTAATACATATAAAGGACAGTGCAGATGTATTTTTGTTTGTAACACTATTTTTCTTCTATCTTATTTAAAGGAGAATTGCATAAAGGAATAATGATAAATCTGTATTGATGGACACATGTTTTATGTAAAGATGCAGTATTTATGACAAAAATAGAGAAAAAGAAGGAGTCCATTCACAAGAAAATATAGCAATTATTGGCCAGGTGTGGTGGCTCATGCCTATAATCCCAGCACTTTGGAGGCTGAGGTAAGAGGATTGCCTGAGCCCACAGGTTCGAGACCAGCCTGGACAACTTGACAAGACCTCTACATCTCTACAATAAATCAAAAAATTAGCTGGGCATGGTGTCACACACCTGTGGTTCCAGCTACTTGGAAGGCTGAGGCAGAAGGATCATCTGAGCCCAGCAGGTCGAGGCTGAGGTGGCCGTGAGCGTGCTATATACATAGCAATATTTAAAAGATACACCTCACAACAGAACACCAAAACACATGAAACAAAAATAGATTTAAAGGGAGAAATAGAAAACCTCAACAATAAGAATTAGAGACGTAAATATTCTACTTTCAGTGATTAATAGAGCATGTAGGCAAAAGATCAACAAAAAAAGGAAAACTTTAAGAATGCTATAAAGAAATAAGAGCTAACAGACACTCATAAAACACAGTACCCAGCCACAACAGAGAACAGAATGAAATTAGAAAGGGATAAGGACCGGGTGCCATGGCTCATGCCTATAACCCCAGCACTTTGGAAGGCCGAGATGAGAGGATTACCTGAGCGCACGAGTTGGAGACCAGCCTAGGCATTTTGGTGAGACCTGGTCTCCATAAAAAATCAAAAATAACCAGGTATGGTAGCACTCGCCTGTAGTTTCATCTACTTGGAAGGCTGAGGTGGAAGGATCACCTGAGCCCAGCAGGTTGAGGCTGCAGTGGCCGTGAGTGTACCACGGCACTCCAACCTGGGAGACAGAGTGAGACTCTGACTCAAAAACAAGGATTAGGGAAGAATTGTGGGAAATTCACAAACATGTGGAAATTAAATAGTCTCCTTTTAAACAACCAATGGTCCAAAGAAGAAATCACAAGAGAAGATAGAAAATAATTTGAGATGAGTAAAAATACAGCATACCAAAATGTACAGAATGCATTAAGAAGTCATACTTGGAGAGAAATGTAAATGCCTATATGGCAAAATAAAAACATCTCAAATTATTAACTTAGACTTCTACCTTAAACAACTAGAGAAAAAAGAACAAACTAAACCCTAAGAAAACAGAAGAAAGAATAAGGAATAAAGTGGAAATAAATAACATAATAAGTATAGTTATCATAATAAATTATCGAAGTATCATTTTACATTATATTAAATATTATAATCAATATATTAAACACTGATTATTGAACAATGTCACATTAAATAAGAATACATATCATTATATTAAGTATTATATTTTATAACATTTAGGAATTAAGAGATAAGTTACATAACACATAATATATTAAATCAATGAAATAAAACCAAAAGTAAATTATTTGGAAAAATTTAAAAATTGACAAACTTTTTGCCAGACTGATGGGAAGTAGGGAAGAGACTCAGATTTCTAATATCAGATATTAGAAGGGTGCCTAGTTTTACAGGAAAAAAAAAATTTTTTTAAGGAATACCAGAGCAAGTATATGTCAAAAACTAAATGACCTAGATAAAAATGACAAATTCATGGAAAGACAAAAACTACCAAAACTGATTCAAGAAGAAATTCAAAATTTCAATATCTGTAACTGATAAAGAGACAACTAATAATTTTTTAAAACTTCCACAAAAAATATCTCAGGACCAGATGATTTCATTAATAAATTCTAACAAATACTTAAAGAAAAAGTAACACTGATTTTTGAAAAATTCTACTTCTTCCAACAAGTATAAGAAAGGGAAACAGTTTTTAACTAATTCTACGAGACCAGTATTACCCTGATAACAAAATAAAAAACATCACAAGAAATAAAAACTACAGACTACCATTCTTAATGAATACAGATGCTAAAATCTCCAACAAAATACCAGCAAACCAATATTTTTTTAAACAGACTAAACACCATGGCAAGTGGGCATTATCCCAGGAGTGCAACATTGGTTCAACATAAGAAAATTAATCAATGTAATATATCTTAATAACAGAATAAAGGACAAAAATACATGATCATCTCAAGACATATGGAAAAGCAGTTGACAAAACCAATACCCTTTCAGGATTCAAAACATTCAATAAAATAGGAATAGATTATAACATCCTTAACATTTCAAAGGGCATCTATGAAAAATATACAGATAATATCACACTTCATGATAAAAGGCTGAACGCTTTCTAAGATGAGAAACAAGACAAGAATGACTACCACCACTTTTATCCAACGTTGGCCTGGAGGTTCTAGCCAGGGCAGATGGGAGTAGGGTGCTAATTAAATGGAATCCAGATGGGAAAGAATGAAGTAAAACTATATTTGCAGATGACATGATCTTGTACACAGACAATCCAAGGAATCCACTGCAAACTGGCAGAGCTAATTCAACAGCTCAGCAAGTTTCAGGATAAAAGGTAAAAAATCTAAAATTCACTTGTGTTTGTAATGAACAATACGTAAATGAAATTAAGAAAACAATTCCACGTATGACAGCAACAAAAATAACAAATTATTTAGAAATAAATTTAACCAAGAAGGGGATGAATTGTACATTGGCTATCACAAAATATTGTTGAAAGAAATTAAAGAATACCTAAATAAATGAAAAGACATCCTGTGTTCATATATTGGAAAACTTAATATTATTAAGATGACGATACTCTCCAAAGTGATCTACAGATTCATTGCAATCTCTATCAAATTCCAGCTGCCTTTATTTACGGAACTACACAAGCTAATTTTAAAATTCATATGGAAATGAAAGGGACCCAGAATAGTAAAAACAATCTTGGTAAGTAACAAAGTTGGAAGACTCGCACTTCCTGATTAGAACTGACTATCCAGAAATAAACTCTCACATATTCCAGCCAATTGATTTTCAGCAAGGATGCCAAGATAACTCAATGGCAAAGGAACAGTGTTTTAAAAAATGATGCTAGAATAACTGGATAGCCAAAGAAAAAGAATAAAGTTGAACCCATACCTCACACCATATACAAAACCGAACTCAAAATGGATTGAAGACATAAATGTGAGAGCTCAAATTAAAACTCTTAAAAGAAAACAGACATGTAAATTTACTTGACTTTAGATTAAGCAAATATTTCTTAGGTATGAAACCTAAAGCACAAGCAACAAAGAAAAATAAATTGTACTTCATTAAAATTGAAAACCTTTTGCTTCAAATGACACCAGCATGAAAGTGAAAAGGCAATCCACAAATGAGAGAAAATATTTGCAAATAACATATTTGTTAAGGATCTAGTGTTCAGAATATATAAAGAACTTTTACACCACACACACACAAAAAAATACTCAAATTAAAAATGGGAAGAGGGCTGGGCACGGTGGCTCACATCTGTAATTCCAGCACTTTGGGAGGCCAAGGCGGGAAGATCACTTCAGTCCAGGAGTTCAAGACTAGCTCAGGCAACATGTGAGGCCTCGTCTCTACCAAAAAATCAAAAAATTAGCAGGGCACGGTGGCGCACACCTGCAGTCCCAGCTACTCAGAAGGTTAAAGGAGGAGGATTACCTGAGCCCAGAAGTTTGAGGGTGCAGTGATCCATCATCATACCCCTACACTCCAGCCTGAGTGACAGAGTGAGACTCCAACTCAAAAAAAAAAAAAGGGAAAATGATTTGAATAGACATTTCTCCAAAGGAGATATACTAATGGCCAATAAACACTTGAAAAGATGCTCAAGACTATTAAAGAAATGTACACCAAAAAGAGATACCACTTCATACTCATTAGGCTGGTTTTAAATAAAAAAGACATAAAATAACAAGTGTTGGCAAGGATGTGTAGAAGTTTTAACTCTCATATATTGTTTGTGGGAATGTAAAAAAAGTGCAGCTTCTGTGGGAAAGTTTGGTACCTCCTCAAAAAGTTAAACAGAGGATTACCATATGATCTAGCAATTCCACTGCCGTGTGTGTGTGTGTGTGTGTGTGTGTGTGTGTGTGTGTGTGTGTGTGTAAGGAAAAGTGAAAACATAAGGCCAAACAAAACCTTTTACAGCATCATTATTCATAATTGCCAAAGCAGAGACAACCCAAAGGTCCATCAACTAATGAATGTGAGTATACTCACACAATGGAATACTATCTCATCCATCAAAATGAACGGCATACTGATAAGTGCTAAATCATGAATGAACCTTGAAAACATTAGGCTGAGTTTAAAAACCAGACAAAAAAAGGACACATATTGTATGATGCCATTTATATGAAAGGTCCAGAATAGGCAAATCCGTAAAAGCAGAAAGTAGATGAGTGGTTGAGGGGATTAGAGGATAAGGAGAGAAGGGAGAATGACTGCCAGTTGCAATTTTGTTGGGGGAGCAGCATAAATTTTCTGGAATTAATGTTGACCATTGCAGAGCCTTGGAAGGCCACTGCACTGTGAAATCAAACAAACAAAATACTGCATGTTTTCTGAATAGTGAGACAAGACATATCCTGGCCTGTCATGCACTGGGGGTATGAATACAAGTAGGAGTAGAAGGTTCATGTCTCATCTTGGTGCCTATGATGAGTTCAGTGCTGTCATGGGCGACATGACAGTTGTGCCAATGAAAAGTAACTAGGCAGAACCAGAGACCCCAATGGGTAGAGATTAACACAGGGCACCTTTAACAACTTTTTTTTTTACCAGGAAAGGTTTTACCAGGTTGAGTAACAGCCTCATACTCTATGGTCAAGAGAGAAATCCTTAGATCTGGGCACCAGGAGCACTAAGAAGGTTGAAAGTGCTCCTTTCCTTTTTGGTTTTTGTCAAATGATCATGATTCTTTACATGATAACAGTTCTGTTGGCTTCTAATCTGTACAGTCAACTGAATCTTAGAGATATCTAAGAATCTTAGCTCTAGAAAGAACTGCAAGAATGCACTGACTGCAGACACCTTCTTGCAAGAAGGAAAAGTAGCAGAAACCCCTTCCATGTTGGGAATCTGAAGTTCCACAAAAAACAAAGGGTAAAAGAGAAATTAGAACCTAGACTTCAGTGCCATGGAATCGCATACCAGTACCACATTCAAGAAAAAGAAATAATGTTGGCTCTTCTGTAAGAGAGCATCTGCTATGTGCTAGGTATTATGACAAGGGTTTCATACGTTACCTGATATAATTATCTTAATAAATTAATGGGACTGGTTCTATTATTACTGTCACCTTTATAAGGAAGAACACAGGAAATGAGGAATCTCTGATAAACTGGACTGTTCAATAACTCTACCTATGGGTATCTTCACTGAGACAAATGCTCAGACAAGGTTACCTGATCAAGGAAATTCATCAGAACATTGTTTCTAACAAGAAAAGGTAGAAACTAACAAAATATCCATCAGGCGGAGAATGGTCCCATGAACTTAGTACATGTACACAGTATAAAACATTATGCAGCAGATAAAATGATGGATTGGATCCATATTGGTTAAGAATAAGCCAGAGTGCTTCAGTTTCTTTAGTTACAAAATAGGAATTTTTTTCAAAGGGTTTATAAGAATGGCATTAGATCAATAAAACCTACCACCACACCGATTGATTGGATTTCACCAGCCATTTGAATTTCCGAGTGGCCATGTGACTTGACTTTGATAATGAAACCTAAGTGGAATGATGTGCTCACTTTGAATCAGAAGCTCTGATGACACAAGACATATGTTCTCCCTTTTTCTGCCATGGTGGTAGTGGCTGCTTCTTCAGCAGGTCCCAGAGTGAGGATAATGTTGGACAAAGCCTTTCAGCTGATCTATGTCAGATAGGCGGTGTGAGCCAGAATAAACCTCTGTTGTTTTAAGCTATTAAAACTTAGGAGTTGCAAGTAACTTTTTGGCACAGTATTTTGACTATGTACTCTCAAACTAAAGATAAAAATAACTGTAAACACATATTGAATTCTAGTTAGGTTTGTTTTCCACAGCAGTATGGGTTACCAATTGCAAAACTACTTTAGTATTCTAGGATTCAGCAAACAATATGTGCTAGATAATGAGAGCCAGGATTCTCACTGCTAGAAAATTAGATGGAAAGGAGAAAGAGAGTGAACTCTGAAATTATGAACTGGAAGGGGAAGTACCAGCATGAACTCACGGTGGTGAGGATGTATGTGTGTCTGCATGTGGGTGTGTGTGTATGCATATGTATACAGTTTCCCTCAAATTCTGTTCACTAAGAGGGCTTACGCACAAACAACGACAACCCTTTAGCAATCAGCACACCTAGTACCGAGATTGTAGCTCTAAAAAACATTCTCCCATAAAAAGAAAACAGAGCTCTTTGGAGAAATGGCTGATTTAAGTGCCAAAACAAAGAAAGTACAAGATCATAAACCTAAAATATATTGTGGAGACAGAAGGTAACAAAGTGCTCAAAAAAATGTCAAGAGCACACAGGAGACAGAGGGAAGGGGGCATCCACTGCCAGACTGGGACAACTTTAGCATCACAGCAAATAATCATAGTAGATAATTATAATCTGTAGAATAAAATAAGCTTCTGAGACCAGACTGTGATAAACAAACAGGGAAGAAAGGAAGATTTATCCTTAGAGTAGAACTCCAACTAATAAATGTAAAAAGAGATTATGAAACTAGAATACCACCACCTGGCAAACCACCATTTATTACTATAATTGTTTCAGGCAAGATCATTAATGGGTTCCACTACTGATTGAAAGTATGATAAGAAACAGGTTATTTACATAGTATCAAAGTATCTCACTGGAAGAAACTTATTAGTTTCAAAGAGAAAAGCAAATAGTCACTTCATAGTACCTAAACCTAGCATACACCACCTGCCTTAGTCCATTTTGTGCTGCTTTAACAGAATACCACAGACTGGGTAATTTGTCAAGAACGGAAACTTATTTCTTGCAGTCATGGAGGCTGGGCAGTCCACGATCAAGGCACTGGCATCTGGTGAGAGCTGTTCACTGCTTCCAAGATGGTGCCTTGAAGGCTGTAGCCTCTAGAGGGGTAGCAGAAGGTAGAAAGGCACAAAAGATGAACCCCTCTGTCAAGCCCTATTATAGCAGCATTAACTCCTTCATGAGGGCAGAGACCCCATGGCCTAAACACCTCTCAAAAGGCCCCAGATATAAACGCTGTTGCACTGGGGATTAAGTTTCCAATATATGTAATTTGGGGGGCACATTTAGACCATAGTACCGCCTTTTCCATGTGATCAAAAGTAATATATCATGGGATAAATAGATTCAGACTGCCCTGAAAAGGACACAACATCACTTCTGAAGGTTTTTTAACTGAAAATATATGAACTGAATCTGATAATAAGGAAACATCAGACAAACACCAATTACAGGGCATTCTGTCCATTTCAAATATGTCACAATCTGAAAGATAGAGACTAGGAAACTACTGCAGATTAAGGGACACAACATATGAAATGTTTGATCCAGGATTAGATCCTTAAACAGAAAAAAAAAATTTTCTTTTGCCATAATAGACATTTTGGGGTAATGGGTAAATTTGAAAAATTCTCCGTATCAACATCAATTTCCTGATTTTGAAACTTCACTCATGTAAGAGTTTTGAGGAAATTCACACTAACATATTTATAAAGGATATTTATATAGTATAACTTTCTCTCATCCATTTTATTAAAATAATAGCAATGCACCTTTGTGTTGAGAGAAAATATTAACATTTGGGGGATCTTGGCAAAGGTATTTGGGAAATGCATTTCTTCAGACTCAAAGACAGAACTAAATGAACAAAAAAGACAAATCAATGAATACATGCATAAAGACACAGGAGGCAGTGCCTAACGAACATAATTAGTGACAAGTGATTTTTCTTCAACACTTAGATAAGTTCTAGGCACCGTGCCAAGTGATTTACATGCACTATCTGTTCATTCTAATGCATATTTACAATAATATACAGTATCATGCGTATTAACATCTGATAACTAACAAAGGATTCAAGAACAGTGCCTGGGACATTGTAAGGGCTTGATAAATATTAACTAGTCTTGTTAATATCTTGTTTAATCCTCAAACATCCCTATCAAGATTGCCTCATTGATTCCCATCTTACAAACAAGGCAACTGAAACTGAAAGGGATCAATAATTAGACCAGCATCATGTGGTTGCTAGCAACAGAGACCGGCAGGAGCCAAAGCCTCTAATGCCAGACACCCCACCCCTACCCCCTCCTCCAGCTACAATGCTTGTCCTCTCAGCACCTGCCTGTAAAATGGGCCTACGATTCCAATTCTTTATCTAACTCAAAAGAGAGCTTTAAGGATAAAAGCTAGATTTGTGCAGGCTTTAATTTTAAAAGTCTTTAACAAGAAGTCTTATAAGTATGAAGTGTAATTTTCAGTAGAAACAGGAACATAGCCACAAAGGCCCAAGTCACAGCCATGCATGCCTTCTGGTGTGACCCACCCCAACCTCTGAGATTCTGGATCACAACCCTGAGGCCTGGCAGCCCACACCCTCTAGTGCCTGGCACAGAAATGCCAGCCTCTATGCAGGAATCTAATTCTGACCACATTTGGCTCTCAGATACCTCAATTTCAGATGTTTAAAGCCACAAGGCAGATACAAACTTCACTCAGAGTTAAGTAAGGATATTGGCTCCAATTTATACCATGATTTTCATCCCACTGTTGTGCATTATATAACTGTGAAATCAGTCCAGCTCCCCCCACTGGATGGTTATTTTTAGACTCTGATAATTTATTAACCACGAGGCAGTAAGTGATTTCAAAATTCAGCTCTTTATGAGTCCCTGAATAACACAAAGAAAGCTCTTTCAATTAGGATAGCACTCAGAGAGAGTCACGAGAATGCAGCTCTGTTAAGGGCTGTCCTGGTATCTCCAGGTGGTAACTACAGAGAGAACAGGTGAAGGCTATTTGGAAGAAGCTTCTATTGGCCTTGACTCGGTGCCCAGGGTGAGTTCATTAACCAGTAACTAAGAGCAGTGAGGTGGTGTGTGCTCCTTAATGGGCACGATTAGGGGCCACTAGCAGGGAAGATGGTCGTCCAGTGGGCCTTAAGTGAGTCTGTCTCCACTACTGTAACAACAGAATACAGATGGGTGAATCCCTACAGCTCTCTGTACATATGAACACTCTGCAAGAAGTGGGAACTCTACCAATTAAAGCCATGAGGCTGTAAAATTCATGGGGGCAGTGAGCAGGTTTCCTTTTTCATGGTCTCCTACACTTCCCAGGATACAGTATAATCTCAGACATGTTGAATGCAGGTGAAACCATCCCATAGTGGTTTCGGGAACATCCATTGGAAACCTTCCCCCATCCCCCATCACCTTGGTCATGCTGACAGACTCCGAGTTGTCTTTTTATACCCCAGTCACCAATGATTGGTCCAGATATAAGTAATGACTCATGCTGAACCAATGAACCGCTTCCTTAAAGAATTTGGAATGGGGATTGAGAGATTCCAGTCTCTGCTTGACATCTCTCCAGAAAGGAAGGGACATAAACTAAGAAGCAGTTGTTTGGTCATTTCCTGCCGATAGAATGGCAAGCAGAGAGGAGAGGTGAATGAGCTTCTGAAGAAGTTCCAGTGCTAATTCTAGTCCATTCCATCTGTCTGCCCCTTTCCTGCCCTTGGACTCCAGGATGTGTCCTCCTAATGAATGCAGCTATGGGCTTCCACTAGCCCTAGTCAGTTTCTATTACTCACCGGAAGAGTCTTAACCAAAGAGCTCTTAAAAATATCGATGCCCTTTGTATCCCAAGTCCCATGAAGAAGGTGGGTGGAACACTGGGGGGAGGCGGGTTTTTTCACAGTAACTCCAAATTAGCAAAGGCATCCTCAGTTGCACAAATGCTTCTCCTATCACCTGGAGCTGGACCCTGCACCCTGGATCACACTGGATCCTGCACCCTCCCCTCAAAGACCCTGCCGCTGAGCACTAGGAGAGCACGGCAGACCACTGTGAAGGGCACTGAACTCAGAGTTAAGAGACCCAGCTGCTACCACCAACTTCCCTGAACCAGTGATAATCTTATGTGAAGGGGACAAGAATATCCACCTACTAGCCTCCTGGAGAGAGGAAGATGCTTTGAAAAAGATCCTGAGATTGTTAAGTGACTGGGGGGGGAAATGGCTGCTTGGGAACACCTAGAAGAGCAGGGGTCATAACACAGGTGCCCCAATGGCCCAGCAGGTGATGGGTAGCCCAGATGGACACAGAGCCAGAAAGAACAACCCCCAGAGGCAAGTACTATTAACTACATCCCCTTTACAAAAGAGGAGACTGAGGTTCAGACACATGAAGTGACTCATCTAAGGTCACTCACCTGGTTGGTTACTGAGCTGGTTTTTGCCCGCTCCAAAACACGTTTTTGACTAGTGCCCCCAAAGAATAGGGTGAAAATCATGTAAAAGGATGCAATTGCCCTGGTAATCAAGGTTAGAGGTAAAGTATGATTCTTTTTATGTTGGTACCTGAGTAGAATTGTAACATGTCATGATGACTGGAAAAAGTATGAGAAACTTGAGCAAATTTTATCCACGACTCACGTCTCTATATTTCACGGAGAATAAGAGAGAGAAGGTGTGACTGTGATGTCCTATTAGCACTCAGCACCCCAGTCTCCAGAGGCTGCCACAGGCCGACCTTGAGAGTAGGGGTCTACTGGGCATTGCATGTGGGGAGAAAGCCCTCAGTTCTGGGCCAAAGGGGAGGAGCTGGGGTTCCATGGATAAACCCCTCCTCACAATAGGGGACGAGAAGAAAAGGGGGAGAATGAGGCAGAGAGCTGGAGACACTGACAGATGTAGAGAGAATGCAGGTGACATGGAACACGGGAAAACAGGCAAAAAGAGAGAAGACAAAACACAAAAGTTTAAACAAAGCTAGATGGCAAGAGTGAGATGAGGCAGAAAGACAGAATGCTAGCGATTAGAGACACAGAATGCCAGAGGCACAGAGACAATGTGAAAGAGAGAATCGGAGCAAGACATCAGAAGGAGCGCAAGGTTGCGTTCCAGGTTAGCTCCTGGATGTTCTCGTTCCATTTGCTTCCACCAGTTCAGATGGGTCCTGTTTAGTACTGAATAATAATTGTGTGTGTTTTCTCTGATTCCTTCCTCGATCTATTAGCACTCCATCAATTACAACTATAACCTGTTAAAAGCATTTCTTTGTTGTCTGGGGAAAAAAAAATTCTTCTCATCCAGCTTTATCTAAATTAAGACATAACACAACTTCTGGTTGCTACCGAACAGCAAGCCAATGACACCTGTTCAATTCAAATCTAAACCTGAGTGGATGGCACTACTGAGAGAAGCGCTCAAAAGGAAAAGCACAGCACTATTGAAACCAAAGTCCACACTAATAACTCTCCTGATTTAAGTATGAATAAACCAGTCAGCTACGTTGAGGCCAAGGCAAATGGATTGTCTGAGCCCACAGGTTCGAGACCAGCCTGGACAACTTGGCGAGACCTCATCTCTACAATAAATCAAAAAAAATAGCTGGGTACGGTAGCACATGCCTGTAGTTCTGCCTACTTGGAAGGCTGAGGTAGAAGGATCACCAGAGCCCAGCAAGTCGATGCTGGGGTGGCCATGAGTGTGCCACTCCACTCCAGCGTGGGCAACAGAGTGAGACCCCAACTCAAAAAAAAAATAAAAAGAAAAAACCCTCCTGTATAGTTATTGTGAACTGGGTGGTGCCTTGGTGACTGCAATCAGCCTTAGCTGGAGGATCTTCTGGTCCCCAGACCTTTGGTCATGTCCCATGGATGAATGGATGTAAATGGGGAGAGGAGGAGAAGGATTGGGAAGTGCAGGTAGGGCAAGAAAGAGACAGAGAGGGAGAAAGGAAAGAGAAGAGGGAAGGAGAAAAATGGGGAGCACAAAAGGTCCTAAAGAGAAAGAGACAAGCTGGGCTCAGTGGCTCAGCCTGTAATCCCGTGCCTTTGGGAGGCTGAGGGGAGTGGATTGCCTGAGCCCGCGGGTTCAAGACCTACCTGGGCAACTTGGCGAGACCTCATGTCTACAATAAATCAAAAATTAGCTGGATGAGGTAGCGCACGCCTGTAGTTCCAGCTACTCGGAAGGCTGAGGCGGAAGGATCACCAGAGCCCAGCAGGTCGAGGCTGCAGTGGCCGGGAGCGGCCACTGCACTCCAGTCTGGGCAACAGAGTGAGACTCCGACTCAAAAAAAAAAAAAAAGAGAGAAAGAGACAGAGGGAAACAGAGAGACAAATATGTTGAGACAGACAAGTGGAGTGCGACACACTAAGAGGGGCCGAGGGCCATGGACAGATGGAGGGAAATGTCTAGACAGAAAAACAGAGAGCTAGCACATCAGCAAAGTGAAAGAAGACAGACAGTGACAGAGGCATTGAAAAGGAGAGAACCAAAACAACCGAGACCTTGTAAGACCTGCTAGAAACAAGCCCAAGCTTCTCTGTGCCCATGGTGGGACTTGCCTGTCCCAGCCCAGCCCTACTGACTGCTGCATCCTGTGAGTGTTTCTCTGAAGCCAGTGAGCCTGACCCGGCAAAGAGAGTCACTCTCACAATGCCAAACACTGGGCAGAGCGCCCTCCAATGGGCAGCACCAACCAGGGTTCTCAACTCTACCAGGTCCACCGAGGCATCCTGAAACATCTAAAAACATGTTTTCAGCAAATTCTCAAGGTGTCATTGGGCAACAAGTGCAAGACCACAGAAATGGGAAAACGCTCATGAAGTACTTATGATGTGTGGGCACTATTCATACCTCACATGTTTTTATTCATTTCATTCTCATAACAAGTCTATGAGGAGGAACTCTTATTAACCCCATTTTTACAGATGGGGAAACAGATGCACAAAAATCTCACCCAAAATTATATTCCTAAATGCTGGACCTGGCACCAAAACTCGGAAAGCATTACGTCAGTATCTGAGCACTATTACTTAACCAGTGCATTATTGTGTTTGTTGGGAATAGTATAATATCAATACCTGAATACCATAAGCCACTCTGTGCCAGCTATGATGCTAAGCACATTACATTTAATACCTCGTTAATCCTCAAAGGGAGGATTTTGCTGAACTAGTTTCTGCTCTGCGATATTTCTACATATTACCAATTTTCTACAGGACTCACCACAATTTGGATATTAGCTGACCTATTTACTAGTTGTTTTTTTTTTAATCTGCCTCAGCTATTAAAATTAATTCTTGGACTGCCACTTTCATCCATGAGCTGCCACCAGAATTGGCCCACCAGTTATAACTAGAAAACCAGGCAAAATACATGAAACAGCTGTTTTCAGACACTAGAAAACAGGCACAAATTTTAAAAAACATATAAGGTAAATCTCCTATAATTGCCATAGAGAGAGAAGATTCAAATAATACTCCATAGTCTTGCTGAGCTAAGGAGACAGGGACCAGAGTTCAGGAAGGTAAAGGAAACTAGAATGTGTGAGCATATGTTATCAGAGAGAAGCAAACTGCATGGAGAAAGAGTCCTGAGATGTGAAGAGTAGGTCCCCAGAGTCTCCCCCTCAATACTTAACTGTGTACCCAAGGCCAAGGGAAGGGCCACCAGAAACTATAAGCTGGACAATTCTGGAACTCACAAAGGGCTAAAAATAATCCTTGTTGCCACCAGCCAGACTCCAGAGGCCTTCCAATACAGGCAGCTCTTGGCAGAATCCTCATAAAGTTATGCCTTATAAGTAGCTTAAAAGCATTCTCAAAAGGATTAAATCAATCTGCAAGCCAGAACAAAGTCAACACTATTCAAGGGAATATAGCAAAACCTAGCACATTAACAACATGAAATTGACAATATACAGGAAGAACCAATAAAAATTTACCGGGTAACCAAAAGAAGTCAATCGGTAGAAACCAACTCAGAAATAATAGAGATTATGGAATGACACTTAGTGACAAAAATATGTATGGACAGAAAATATTCAAGATAAAAGACAAGGGAATAACTCCTGGGTGCTTACTCAAGGGATGGAAATGAAAACTTATGTCCATAAAAAGACATAAAAGCCTTGTTCATACTAGCCAAAAGCTGGAAACAACCCACATGTTATTCACCAATGAATAGACCAATCACAGTATGTTCATATAGTGGGATATTTCTCATCAATAAACTATGAATACATGCAATATACATGCAATATATGCGATGAGTCCCGAAACAATTATGCCGAGTGAAAAGAAGCCACAGTACATACTGTATGATTCTACTAATGTGAGCTTCTAAAAATGGTAACATCACAGTGATAGAAAGTAGGTCAGTGGTGGCTAAGGACAAGTAGTGCATAAACAAAGGTAGTAGATAAATCAGTCAGCTAATATCCAAATTATGGTGAGTCCCATCCTACAAAAGGACAGGAACAACCTTTGGAGATGATGGAAAGATTCCATATCTTGATTGTGTTGTTGGTAGCAATGTAACTACTCACACAATACCAACTGGGAAATGGGTGAATTTTACTGCATATAAATTATACCTCAGGAAACAGAATTTAAAGATAGGCCTCACTTTCTGATTGTTCATTACCATGTCCCCAGAATCTGCCATTCAATATATATTTGTTTAGAAGAAAGAAAAGGTAAGCGAAGGCAAAGGGTGTCCATGTGAGTCCATTTACCTATAACTGGTCCACCACTAATTCTGTTTGGCAAGAAAATGGAGGCATTCAAGGCTTCAGTCAATTTCCCAAGTTGTATCCCTGGCAATATGTCACACATTGTTTGGGGATTGATAAATTCATACTGTCCTTAACTAGTCAGAGGTTTCAAACTTTTCTCACAATGCTCCTTCTGCCTAGAAGAGCCAACAACATGGTGTAATGACTCAGGGCCAGACTCGGGGCCCAGAATCCCTAGTCTCAATCCTTCCTTGCCTTTGGGAAAGTCATTAAACTCACTCTGACTCAGTTTCCTTATCTGTCAAAGGTGATCAATAACTGTACCAATGCCTCAAAAAGTAGCCATGAGTGTTAATTAAAGTCATGAACTTAAAACGTATAGGGCACTGTGGGTTCCACAGTGGGGCTCAAGAAAGGTTAGTTACTGGTTTTATTACTCCTGCCTCAGTTTTTCTTCAAGAAAAATCCCCACGCATCCCATAAGACTGTGGTACAATGTTGCTCCTATGTGAAGCCTCCCGTGCCACATTTTCACATAATCAGAATCAAATACTTTTCCAAATATGTCCCCATAACATTCTATAGACAGCTCTTCTTAGCATATGCAATCATAGTTTGTGTGGCTATCTCTTGGATGTATTTGTGCACATACTTCTGAGTGCCCTGAGTCTAGCACAAGCCTGGAAATGTTAAGAATGTTGGAAGAAATTAATAAATTCCAACATATTAGAGAATTCAGAGTCTACACTGCAAAGTATTAAGTGTAGACAAACTGGGACAAGGATAAAGCAAGGTGTCACACCTTGAAAAGGCAGGATTCATACAGTCCCTGAAGTCCTTCAATCCTGGGTCTGTGCTATTCCTTTCAAAAACCAAAACTCACCTCAGAAGAGTTGGTTGAATTAATAAACATTCATGAAAAATCTGTCTCTAAGGAAAAGAAAGCCACACATCCTTATGATCAAACCTGATGGAAAACTACCCTTTTTTCACTCCACATATTTTAGAATTTCTATCTCGAGAAAGGCTGAAAGAGGGTATCAAGTAGAGGAACTCTATGAAAATTACATCCTATTCTCTATTTTTTTTCACACTGAACCTGCCAAAAGCAAATGTGTGATGTCAGTATTGAAGCCATTCTTTCAATCTGTTTGATAAATTATTCAACATGTTTCCTTAATATACACTAGCATTAGGATGAATACCTAAAATAAACAGTTTGCTATGTTATTATAATTCAAAGTGACTCACTCTGCTGTGTTGCGCTAATATTTGTGAATACTGTTTCAGGACTCAGATTAATGAAACCACTGGCTGCAAATCTATTTTTGTCTTCATAGCTATATTATATCAAATCCGACTGTATCCTTTCCTGGTTTGAGTTTTCAAGCACATGAGTGGGCTTGTATTAGTGTCCCAGGGTTGCCATAACAAATTACCAAAACTCCACAGCTCAAAGCTACAGAAATGTATTCTCTCACAGTTCTGAAGGCCAAAGTCTGCAATCAACATATCAGCAGGGCCAGGCTTCCTCTGAGGCTCAAAGAAGCCCTTTCTTGCCTCTTCCAGCTGCTGGTGGCTCCACATGTCCCTTGGCTGGTGGAGCATAACTATAATCTCTGCCTCCACTTTCTTAAGGCCTTGTGCTCTGTGTTCTTCTTCTGTGTGTCACAATACCACCCCTCTCCTTTTTCTCATAAAAATAACAGTTATTGGATTTAGGCACCACCATAAATCGAAGACCATCTCTTTTCAAGATCCTTAATTTAATTACTTTTCAAAAAGTTTACGGGCATATTTCATTTGACTGTTCTTTCCTTTATTGTACTTCACAGATACTGTGTTCGTTACAAATTGAAGGTTTATGGCTGCCCAGCACGGAACAAGTGTATCAGTGCCATTTTTCAACAGAATGTGCTCACTTTGTGTCTCTGTGTCACATCTTGGTCACTTCCACAGTATTTCAAATGTTTTCGTTATTATCATAGCTGTTATGGTGATCTGTGCCCAGTGATCTTTGGTGTTACTAGTGAAATTGTCTTGGGACGCCATGAACTGCATTCATATAAGACAGAAAATTAATGAGTGCAGTGTAGGTTCTGTCTGCTTCACCACCCACCTCTCTCCCTCCTTATTCCTTGAGACACAGCATTGAAATTAGGCAAATGAATAACAAGCGTTCAAGTGAAAAGAACAGTAGCGTATCTCTCATTTTAAATCAAAAGCTAGAAATGGTTAAGCTTAGTGGAAGGAAGGCAGGTCAAAGACTAAGACAGTCCAAAAGCTAGGCCATTTGTGCAGTTGGCCAAATTGTAAATGCAAAGAAAAAGTTCTTGAAGGAAACCGAAAGTGCTACTTCAGTGAATACAAAAATGACAAGAAAGCAAAACAGCCATATTGCTGATGTGGAGAAAGTTTTAGTCATCTGGACGGATCAAAAACTGCCATAACATTCCCTTAAGCCAAAGCCTGGTCTACAGCAAGGTCCTAATTCTCTTCAATTCTATGAAGTCTGAGAAAGGTAAGGGAGTAGCAGAAGAAAATGTGAATGCTAGCAGAAATGGATGAGACTTGAGGAAAGAAATGTCTATAACACAAAAGTGCAAGATATAGCAGCAAGGGCTGATGGAAAAGCAAGTTGTCCAGAAGATCTTGCTGAGATCATTCACGAAGAGAGCGGCACTAAACAACAGATTTTAGGCGTAGATGAAACAGCCATATAATAAAAGAAGATGTCAACCAGGACTTTCATAGCTAGAGAAGAGAAGTCCATGCCTGGCTTCAAAGCTTCAAAGGACATGCTCTTATTAAGGGCTAATGCAGCTGGTGACTTTAAGTTGAAGCCAGTGCTCATTTACCATTCCCAAAATCCCAGGGCTCTTGAGAATAAAAAGAACATGTTGCCAATTATCTCCATGTTTATTTAAATATTTTCCTCTAAAGGAAGCAATCATTCCTTTATAATTCTTTAAATTTAGTACCGACATTTTTATTTTAGGAAAGAAAGTCTTTTTCTTTTAACAGGAAAAGAAAACTCTCTAATTAGCAATACTGTCTAAAAATAAATAAAAATAAAAAGAATGATGCTAAATCTACCCTGCCTGTGCACTAGCCATGCAACAACAAAGCCTGGATGACAGCACATCTGTCCACATTAAACTTTACTGAGTATTTCAAGCCCACTGTTGTGACCTAGTGCTCAAACAAAATGATTCCTTTTAAAATATTACTACTCAGCCGGGCTCGGTGGCTCAGCCTGTAATCCCGCGCCTTTGGGAGGCTGAGGTGAGTGGATTGCCTGAGCCCACGGGTTCAAGACCCTGCCTGGGCAGCGAGATCTCATCTCTACAATAAATCAAAAAAAATCAGCCAGGCGTGGTAGCGCCTGCCTGTAATTCTGGCTCCTGGGAAGGCTGAGGCGGAAGGATCGCCGGAGCCCAGCAGGTCGAGGCTGCGGTGGCCAGGAGAGGCCACTGCACTCCAGTCTGGGCGACAGAGTGAGACTCTAACTCAAAAAAAAAAACAAAAAAATTACTGCTCATTTACAATGCACCGAGTCACCCACAAGCTCTGATGAAGATACATGTACAAGGAGACTAATATTGTTTTCATGCCTGCTAACACAACAGCCACCCTGCAGCCAATGACTCAAGGAGTAATTTTGACTTCCAAGTATTATTTAAGAAATATACTTTGTAAAAAAAAAAAAAAAGAAAGAAAGAAAAGAAATACACTTTGTAAGGCTATAGCTGCCACAGATAGTGATTCCTCTGGTGGATCTGGGCAAAGTAACTTGAAACCCATCTGGAAAAGATTCACCTTTCTGGATGCCATTAAGAACCTTTGTGATTCATGCAAGGAGGCTAAAATATCAACATTAACAGGAGTTTGGAAGAGGTTGACTACCCTCATGGATGACCTTGAGGGATTCAGGACTTCATTGGAGGAAGTAACTGCATTTGCAGTAGAAATATTTTTTAAAAAAAGTAAAATTAGAAGTGGAGCTTGACAACATGACTTAATTTTGACAACATGACTTAATTTCTGCAATCTCATGACAAGACTTTAATAGATGAAGGGTTGCTTCTTATGAATGAGCAAAGAAAGTGGTTTCAAGATGGAATCTTCTCCTGGTGAAGATGTTGTGAACATTGTTGAAATGACAGCAAAGGACTTAGAATATTACATAGACTTAGTTGATTAACCAGCAGCAGGGTTTAAGAGAATTGACTGCAATTTTGAAAGAAGTTCTACTGTGGGCAAAATGCAATCAAACAGCATCACATGCTACAGAGAAACCTTTCATGAAAGGAAGAGTCCCTCAATTCAGCAAATTCCGTTGTTGTCTTATTTTAAGAAACTGCCACAGCCACCCCAATACTCAGCAACCTCCACTCTGATCACTCAGCCATCATCAACATCAAAGCAAGACCCTCCACCAGCAAAAAGATTCTAATTGTTTTTTTTGAGTTGGAGTCTCACTCCCTTGCCCAAGCTGGAGTGCAGTGGCATGCCACCCCAGCCCGCTGGACCCAGGTGATCCTTCCACCTCAGCCTTCCAAGTAACCAGAACTACAGACACTACCATGCCTGGCTAATTTTTTGATTTATTGTAGAGACAAGGTCTTGCCAAGTTGCCCGGGCTGGTCTTGAACCCATGGGCTCAGGTAATTCACTCACCTCAGCCTCCCAAAGTGTTGGGATTACAGGCTGAGCCACCAAACCCAGTCAGCAAAAAGAATCTGACTCGCTGAAGGCTCAGATGATTTGTTAGCACTTTAGCAACAAAGTATTTTTAATTAATGTATGTATATTGTTTTTACAGACACAATGCTATGGTACACTTAATAGGCTGCTTTTTTTACATACAAAAATTAATTTTAATTCTACATATTTGCAATAAACATACAGACCCCAAAACTTAAAACACGATGTAATTTATAATCTCTTATAATACCTATAAATGAAATAGGTATAAATCTAATGAAACATTTATAGAAATTGTATGTGAAAACTATACAATGCCAATGGTTTAGTTTCCTTTTGCTGCTGTAACAAATTACCACAAACATAGTGGCTTAAGTCAATACAAACTTTAAAGTTCTGGTGGACAGATGTGTGACATGTGTTTCATGGGTCCGAAATCAATGCATTAGCAGTCTTGCATTCCTTCTGGAAGACCTCCTGTGTCTTTTCTAGCTTGCAGGGGCTATTTTTGTTCCTTGGCACACGATCCCTAGTCAGTAATCTCATCACTCTTATCTCTGCTTCCATGGTCACTTCCACTTCTCTGAATCTTCTGCCTTCCTCTTTCACTTATAAGGATCTTTACAATTACATTGGGCCTACAAGAAGAATCCAGGATTATCTCCCTATCTCAATATCCTAACTCAATCAAATCTGCCTTGTAATATAGGTAACATATTCACAGGCCCCAGGGATTAGGACATGGACACTTTGGAGGGGCTACTCTTTATCAACATAACTTTTATATGCACTAGAGACCAAAAAAATATGTAGGACTCAGTTCACTATGATGTTCACTTTATTGCAGTAGTTGGAAAAAAACCTTCAGTATCTACAAAGATAAACCTGTATTTCCAAATACGGTCACATTCCCAGGTACTGGCGGTGAGAACTTGGATATATCTTTTTGAGAGCCACTATTCAACCTACCGCAGGACTTGATTTTCAAGACTGTATAAAGTAAGGCACAAAATGACAAGCCCCACTTGGAAGGATTTGGAGTCGATCATACTCAGTGATCTATCACAGAAACAAAGAACAGAGTACCGTAAGTTCTCACCATAAGTGGATCCTTGAACAATTATAATACTGTAAGAAAGGGTTTGGCCGGGCTCGGTGGCTCAGTCTGTAATCCCGCGCTTAGGGAGGTCAAGGTGAGTGGATTGCCTGAGCCCACGGGTTCGAGACCCTGCCTGTGCAACTTGGCGAGACTCATCTCTACAATAAATCAAAAAAAAATTAGCCGGGCGTGGTAGTACACGCCTGTAATTCTGGCTACTTGGAAGGCTGAGGCAGAAGGATCGCCGGAGCCCAGCAGGTCGAGGCTGCAGTGGCCGGGAGCGGCCACTGCACTCCAGTCTGGGCGACAGAATGAGACTCCAACTCAAAAAAAAAAAGAAAGAAAGAAAGGGTTTGGCAGTAGAGGGAAACTGCAAAGGGAGGAGAGGGGATTGGCAGTTGAGGGCAACTGCCAGGGGAGGGAGGGACACACCTCATCAACAAGGCACTTGCATATTGAACATTTGTATACCTAACCCTGAATTGTACCCCACATTTCTAAAATATAGAAAAAAAAAATGACAAGCCCCAACCTTTATGTTACTAAGAAAATAATAATAACAACAATAAAACTCTGGCTCTGTCCTGTTTTGAAAGGAAAGTTCAATCTTTCTCATTCTTCAACAAATGGATCCCTCATGACTTTGGGACAAATCACTAGAAGTTTACTCCATTTTCATAACAAATTCAAATTACAAAACAAGCAATTGCCTCTTGTCTGTACCTCCTTACATGGAACTAGGACTCATAATATCCCATAATCTATACACTCTGGAAGTCTGTAAAGGTTTTATGGTTTCGTGTTTTTGCTTTCAATGAATCAACTAGAGAACAATGGTAGGCCATTTCCATGAGAAAGGAGAAGTATTAATTTTGGTGTCTCCAAGAAGTCATTCTCTCCTCTCCATTGATGACAATGGCACACACTTTCCTAAAATAAGCCACTGTCCTGGATTCAGGTTTTAAAGGGACTGAAGGTCTGAGACAGCATTTTAAAAACACCCTGCTCAGGCCATGCATGGGCAAGAGATGACAAAACGTGTAACGAGAGATGGATAGTGGCTCTGCCGGGGCCTTGGAGAAAAGAAAAATGAGAACCCCTGGGGTGACAGGAAGCCAAGCGCATCTTAGCCATTGCCTTCTGGTTGGCTGCACCCATAAATATACTGCTCTAAACTTCTTTGGAAGTGGAGGAGAGAGAAGCAATTTTGGACACTTGATTTGAGCTAATACTGTTAGTAGATAAAGTAAAAATCTATGCCTTTACTTAATATTTTGATTTAAAGTGTTGTTTATGATATTGCAAAGGTGAGTGATCATGACCAAAGCAAAGAGACAGTTACTGAAACCAGTAATTTAAATGGTGTAATAATCACTGAAGCTCAGAGTTAAACTAATTTCTACGTTTATTTGTTATGATGGATTTTGGAAATTATTTTGAAGGGTCATAAAAACCAGAGAGAGAGGATAAATAGACTCATTATTTCTGAAAGAGGAGTACTGGCTTTGCCCAGACCTAAGGTCAGATAAGCACTGGCCCCAGTCTGAAGCTGCCCACAGGGAACTTGACCTCTCTCAGACCATTTCCAGCTGGAGCTGACTCCACCCCACATTCCAGAAGTTCATCCCGGGAACCAGGAGGACAGTCAGTCAACACCTAGCATTCCTCTGGCCCCTGTCATTGGCTCAAGGACTGTCACATGACCCCAACTGGACCAGATAGGGCCTTTCTGTAACTTATAACCCACTGCCTTCTCCTTGGCCCAGAGACCTTGCAGAACTGGGTCTCACCCTCACAACATGCCTCTGACTTAGGGCCCACTCATACTATATTTAGGAACTGGAGGCCCCGCTGGCACTCCTTAAAGAAGAAGCTAGCAGGGCTCAAATTTGAACTTAGGACTGCAGGCTCCAAATCATTCCCAATGACGCCTCACAAATGGAGCCACGACACATGCATGTCTCTTATCTAATTGGCAAGTAGACTCGGAAACAATCTTACTAAGAATTGGACCAGGTTAAATTACTGCCTATTTGTCTTTTAGGATGTCAATATCAATTATAGACAAAACCTGCGCTGCTGTGCATTGCAACCCCCCAGAGCCACCATATCTGTTTGCATAATTGACCCTAACAATTTTCTCTCCTAATTATATCTGCCACTCTCCTTCCTATCCTGAAAGTAACTGTGACTTCACTTTCACAGCACACCATGTCATCTACACCACCTTCATGTAAAGAGAGTCACAACATCCCTGGGAGGCAGGTCAGCCATTGTTTTCTGATTGATTCTTTGAAAGCAGAAACACGAAACCATAAAACCTTTACAAACTTCCAGAGTGTATATATTATGGAATATTTTTATTCCTATTTCCATGTAAGGAGAGGTATGGGCAATAGGCAATTGCTTGTTTTACAAGTTGAATTTGTTATGAAAAACAGCGATTTGTCCCAAAGTCATGAGGGATCCATTTGTTGAAGAATGAGAAAGATTGTAATGGTCATTCTCATTACACAGAAGAGAAAGCTGAGGCAAAGCTGGCTTTCTCAAGGTTTCAGAGGTGGTTATGAAGTCTTCCCAGGGTAAGAACCTAGGCCCTCTGTCTCCTAGGTAATATTTCCACTGGGATATTTTTCTTATTACATATTTTAATAAGCTTTTCCAATCACCACACCTACAGTATGGCTTTGTGGTAAAGGGAAGACTTTGGATCTTCCTAGATCTAGAATCCTGGGTGGACTTGGGTAAGGAACTGATTTTTCTCAAAGGCTTAACTTTATCATCTAAACCTGAGATAAATTCTACATATGTTTTTAGCACATTCTCCAAAAACCTGACACTCTCCATCACATCATGTTGTTTTGGCTTCCAATCATATAATCTGAAAATAACCTATTGATACACTGATTGTCTTAACTTCTCCTGTACAGGAGGTTGATGGAGCAGGAACCTTGTCTGTCTGGTTCATTGTCCTCTGCCTTGGGACAAGGGCAGAAACAGTGGCTGTAGAAAGAATTGGTAGGTGAATGGGTGGATCGACTGATAGCTTGGTTAATAAATCAACTGATTAGATTTATCTTCTTGATCTAGAAGATCTTGGAACTAACACCATTTGCTTCTAATAGTGACATTCTATAGTACGAAAAAAAGAAATGCTGGCTTTTCTAAGTATTCTTCCCATAAGTACTTCAGTCAATTTTCAAAGCCCTTTGTCAAATCAATGAATAAAGTCTGCATTGTGAGGTGATATAAAGGTTTTCTTTGTTATTTGATGTATGTATCTCCATTTCCCCATTCACAAATGTCTAAATGTAAGGAATTCATCTATGCTATGAATTCAGATTAGCCATAAGATAATGGACATGAGATTCCCAGACATTGATGGTCCAACCTTCCTACCCCTAGTTCTCAGCAAATCAGACTCACTGGACTAGTTTACTTCTTCTGTAAAAACTTAAATAATATTGATGATGTGAATGTCAGTTCTTCCTTGGATCAAGTTGTCTAGCTTTATTTACAACTTTACAGAGACCACATAAGAAACTTACAAGTTTTCCAGTGTAGAATTTTCTATGCCCTCCCTAGGTGGAAAAAGAGGACAGCATTAACCACTGAGTTACAGAAACAGAACAGAGCAAATAGAGACATCAAAGACAATCCCTCAAGTCACCCAGCAAGTCCATGAATCCTGTGACAGCCTATGATTCCAAATTCAGAGAGGTAAGAAAGGCACAGAAAGACAGACTGAATGAGTCTTTTCAGAAGGCAAGGAAAAAGGAGGGACTGCATCCTAATGTTAGGCAGAATCAATTGTCCAAAAGAAAGTGTCTTATCCATGAACAGTCCTGGTCATCTCAGAAACCAGAGTCTACAGAATATGCTTGCCCTGTAAGCTACTCACATGAGAACCTTTTATCAATGATCCTGCCCCTTTTCAGTAAAGCCCTTCCCTTCCTCCAGCACTTCTCACACTCAAATGCTTCTCAGCATCTACTCAAACATCATCCTGATAGGAAAGCCTCTTCCCTTTGACCACAACATAAATTAGCCACTCAGACAGCCATCACTGTCTACACCATCACCCTGATTTCTGCCCTTTACAGAACTTAACAGTCTTTGAAATGCTCTTATTTATTTGGCTATTTTTTTTTTAATCTCTGAAGTATATTTAGTTCCTGGCATATAATAAGAGCTCCCAGTCATTCGCTAAATGTATTCTACTGAACACAGTTGGATTGGCATCTTAATATAGACAGACAGACAGACAGTTTATTGACCCAGATGTTATGTAACAGACCCTGTATTTAGCCTACTCAAAATCCACCCCCCTTTTCATGCTGTCAGCACTCATTTGTTCAGATAGCAGGAAGCCTGATCTTAGCGAAGGAAGGTCCTTATACCAATCCTAAGGGATGAATTTTAATTGCTCTAAATCATTCATGAAGACCTCGGTCTCCTAAGTAAAACATTCATCCAAGGGCAGGCATAAAGTTCAACTCTGCATAATAATACATGCACAGAAAGCTACTTAGGAAGTCTTCTAGGATGGAGGGATATAAATATATGAAAACAACTCTATATATTATATGAGTGTGCATATGTGTGCATATACGTGTATATAGGTACATGTAAAGATAAATATGTTCAAGTATGGGAGTGTGCATATGGTAGCTAAGTGCTATGTACACTTTTCTTTGTCTTTCTTCCAGTCAGGAATAGAGATGTAATGTCTACAGTTACAACAGCCATTTTGTGATTATAAGGCTACACATAAGAGGAAAAGACAAAGACAATCTCAGAGAACCTGGTCCTGATGTCGTTCAGCTGCTGAAACAACCTTCAGATACCTTGCCATATGGGAATATACACTCCAATTCATTTGAGCTCCTACTAGATACATATTATTTTACTTGCAGCCAAAAGCACTTATAAATAATATTTATTAGTTACAGGCTCTGTGAGGCTCACATCAGGACAATGAAAGACTTTGGGACCAACTGGACAATAGCATTGTGAAATGGGACAAAAAATGAAAACATAAAAAATAAGTTAACTTATGGGACGAATGGCAGAAAGAAGGTATAAGAAAACATTGTAAGATGTGAGCCACGACTGATGTGATATAAACACGAGTTTTGACCATTTGAATAAAATTTCTTAATTGGCAGCCTTTTTATTACAAGTTAAAACAGGAGTTCTTTAATGAATTAGAAATATGTGTTAGCCCTCTTCTCCCACAGACACAGATGTACATTTGACAGCAGACACCCAAGACAGGAGGCTGCAGGTGTTTTTGTAGAACTCTTTGATTTTTAAAGTTGATGACAGCTTGTCTTATCCTTGGGTCTCCCATCGATTTTAACAAGCCCCTCCCCCACCACACACACACATGCATTCTCAATATCATTGTTTATTTTAAAGAAATAAACATCAAAGGAGAAACTGTCTAACTTCCTGCTTTTTAAATTATCACTCTACAAAAGCTCAGTGTATGTCCCAACTGGGGTTAGAGTCTGGCAGCTTATCTCATCTGGCATTATTTCTATACTTAACCTCTCCAAAGGGCAATACTAGTCACTTGTTTTTTGTTTTCCTTTCTTTTCTCTAAAATTGACACCATTTCAACAATGATTTGCTGTATTTTTCACATGATCCTCAAGAATTTTATTACTGCAGATAGCCTGGGCTACATTTTTAATGTCCTCTTGACTTCAACCAAAATATCGCATCACTTATTTTTATATAAACTTTATCGAGGTGTAATTTGCATACAATAAAATGTACCTATTTTAAGTTTACATACACTTAAAATGAGGCAGCCCTCACTTTTCAAGATTCCAATATGCATGAATTTCAGTTGCCACAGAGCAGTTAAATAACACCAATTCCCCAACAACATGGTTCAATTTTCAGTTTCCAAGATATACTGCCTTACCTGTACACACATAAAGTACAAATAGCTCTTCGGTTCACAAATCCCTAGGTTTGTCATTGTGCGTCTGTTATCGAATTCACACACAAACAGCAAAATGTGTAACTGTGTTGTCTCC
Source organism: Carlito syrichta (assembly GCF_000164805.1). Lineage (NCBI taxonomy): Eukaryota > Metazoa > Chordata > Mammalia > Primates > Tarsiidae > Carlito > Carlito syrichta. The sequence continues at coordinate 358,015 of NW_007251433.1, read as the reverse complement.
TTAGTGCCCAGTGATAAAACCACCTAACCAAAAAAAATGGATATTCAAAAGATGACATCAGCCAACAAAGATGAAAGTGCAGCAAAGAAATGAAAAGTGATAATAGTGAAAGTAAAATGAAAATTAAATAAAAACGGAATCATAAAAGAAATAGCTGACTGATGAAATGTTGACACTCTCACAGTTCAAAAGACTACAGATATGCAGCCAAAGGAACTCAACAAGGGTGGACTTAGCAACATAAATGAGAAAAGTGGTTGTAACTAAGAGGATGAAAAGTCCCAGAGGAAGCGATGCCATCCAAGAAACCTCACATTAGAGAAACTTCCTGAGATATTTAACTACACTGAAATTGCAAAGTATAAAATGCTGGCTGGTTCAACACTGGAAAGGAGTATAACAGTCTGCCAATGCTTGGGAAAGATGTGCAAGTTAGACAATGAGAAGACAGGCACTGGTCAAGCCCCTGCTGGTAAGTATTATACAAAAAGACGAAACATTTCCATTCTCATATGTTGCTAATCTTTTAAATTACAACATACTAAATAAATATGACAGTTTTACTAATTTTTTCCCAGTTCCCTATACATTTATAACCAGCAAGAAGAGTGTTTTGAATGAAACCTTGTAAAGGTTATAGAACAATCACAATTTTCCTCATTGATGATTAATAAGCTAAGAATCTACGAAGGCATATACAATGGCATAATGGGCACTGAAGACTCAGAAGGGGAGGGTGGCAGCGGGATAGGGATGCAAAATCTCCTATCAGGTACAACGTGTACAGGTTAGAGTATAAGGGACTCTTAAAGCCCAGACTTCTTCGCCACCAGATAATACATCCATGTAACCAAAAATCATCTGTGTCCCCTACAGCCATTGAAATAAAAATGTCTTAAAAGATTATTAATTTTGAGCATTTTCAACTTGCATGGTCATTTTTATAGCCCCACACTACCATGCAACGTTAGGGCTACCTGCAATTAAAGCAAAGCAATATTATAACGTACATTTGGACACTGTTGCTTTCCAAGGCTTTGGCAAACAATTTATTAATTCTCTTTTTTAAAAGGGAGATTATACTATAAGAAAAGCCTTGGTAGTAGCGGAAAACTTGGGGGGGGCAGTGCGCATGGGGTGGGAGGTGGGATTGGCAGTAGTGGGAATCTGCCGGGGGGAGGGTCACACATCATCTACAAGGGTACCCACATAATGAACACTTGTATACCTAACCCTGAATTGTACTCCACGTCTTTAAAATAAAAATTTTTTTTAAAGAAAGAGATTGTGCTGGGCGCTGTGGCTCACACCTATAATCCCAGCACTTTGGGAGGCCAAAGTGAGAGAATTGCCTGAGCCCATGGGTTCGAGACCAGCCTGGGAAACTTGGCGAGAACTCATCTCTACAATAAATCAAAAAATTAGCCGGGCGCTGTGGTGTGTGCCTATAGTTTCAGCTACTTGGAAGGCTGAGTTGGAAGGATCGCCTGAGCCCAGTAGGTTGAGGCTGCGATGGCCGTGAATAGTGTGCCATTGTATTACTGCCTGTACTCCAGCTTGGATGACAGAGTAAGACTCCAACTCAAAAAAAAAAATGGGGAAGGAGACTGTGGATCCTATCTGTAATCTTAAGAGGATTGCTTGAGGTTTGGAGTACAAGACCAGCCTAGGCAACATAGCAAGCCCTTAACTCTACAAAATATATATATTTTAAAAATTGGTTGGTCATGGTGGCGCATGCCTGTAATCCTAGCTACTCAGAAGGCTGAGGCAGGAGGATCCTAGGAGATAGAGGCTGCAGTGAGCTATCATAACACTGTACTCTGACCTAGGAGAAAGAGAGAGACACCATCTCTTTTATTTTAAAAAAAAAAAAAAAAAGGTTAGGGGGTCATACTAGCAAATCTTAGAAAGTTGTTAAAAACACAGTAGAGGCCAGGCTCGGTGGCTCAGCCTGTAAACCCAGCGCTTTGGGAGGCCGAGGTGAGTGGATTGCCTGAGCCTGCAGGTTCGAGACCCGCCTGGGCAACTTGAC